>NC_058082.1:592642189-592942189 GCF_014858855.1 Bufo gargarizans | reverse complement strand
TACTGCAGAGGGGGCCTCATGAATAGAATCCTTATTAATTGCACACATTTTATAACTACTGGAGCTGGAGCACAGTGAACGCACCGGCCCCCAGCTCCTCCTCCCAGTCCCTCCCCGCTATTTTCGGTCGATATGTACAAATATCGGCAGAAATGGATTAGGTGCATTTTCGGCCGATATTTTCGGTCGCCGAAATTTCGGTGCACCCCTAGGAAAAACGGAACAGAAACAAAAACCGGATCAGTGAAAAACGGACCGCAAAACACTGAAAAAGCCATACAGTCGTGTGCAGGAGACCTTAAACAGCTGACTAGTAGGGGTGGTGGGTGTCAGACCTCAAACAGATAGACGACCTATACCCCAGCACAACTTCTTTAAGGCTCCATTCACACGTCCGCAATTCCGGGTCCACAATCCCCTTCCCGAAATGTCCTATTCTTGTCCACAATTGCGCCGGCGATGTGTGGTCCGCAAAATGCGGAACGCACATTGCCGGTGTCCGTGTTTTACGGATCCGCAAAACACACAGGTGTGTGAATGGACCCTAAAGGGAATGTGTCAGCAAAAAAAATATTTATTGTTAACATTATGTTAAACATTTTAAATAATTTTTTGTGATTAATTTTTCATTTTCTATGTCCATATCAATTAAAAATAATCTTGCCGTTTCTGGACGCTAAACCTAATAGGTGCCACTCCTTGGTCTGTACAGAAAAGTTCAGTTCACTGCAGTTATGTGCTTATCATACAGTCAGGATTAGAATGACAGGTATCACCTTTGTATAGATAGCACAGGTTCCACCATTCACAGTAGGTGACTGCAGCTAATCTACTCCCTCCTGTCCTCTGCACAGGTCACAGAGCAGGTCTAGAAAACTCTCCTATAGAAGTCAATTAGGCCCCCTCCTGTCTACAGTGTCTGTGGCCCATGGTGGCTGCTGTAAAGCATCTCTATAAAATGCTGTGAACAGAACAGGCAAGATGGCATAGCCAAATTCAGTAAATAGAATTAAAAAAAAAAATCTGCAATCAGAGAACAGATTAGAAAAAAAAAAGGAAATATTTCATAATCTGGTTTTAACTGGCAAACTTTTTTCTGAAAAAGCACATTTTGTTTTTTTCTCTGTTACAACCATATCCAAACCAATACCCAAAAGACATGTAGTAGGGTTTCCCGGTATATACACTTTGTTCATCTCCCTTATATAATCTTGCACCAACATCTGAGGCCAATCCCAATTCACATGACACAGACCTCAATACACTGCCTACTGTTCAGGCATATTTTGCTGAAAGGATGCAGTGTATTTAAAATGGTAGTCTCACTTCAGCAAATAGCAATTATGTAGAGAAAGTTAATACCAGGCACTTACTAAATGTATTATTACCCATACTGCTTCCTTTGCTGGCTGGATTCATTTTTTCCATCACATTATATACTGCTTGTGACCACCCAACAATCCAGCAGGGGTGGTCGTGCATGCATACTCTAGGAAAAAGCACCAGCCTCTGTGGTGGCTGGGACTGCGGGAGGGTGTATAGGACAGAGCTGCTTTTTTTTTTTTTTTTTTTAAATAGTGTGATGGAAAAAATTAATCTAACCAGCAAAGGAGGCAATATGGACAATCACAATACATTAGTGTCTTGTATTAACTTTTTCTACATGATAGATGCCATTTGCTGAAGTGACAAACCCCCTTTAATGGTGGCAAGAGACTGGAGCTGTCGCTAGTCCCAACATTTTACAATATATTGTATAGAATTATGCTCTGCATGTAACTTTCAATGTCATTCTTCTGACTTAATTTTCCGTGATTAAGGCCTTATGCAAATGACAGTTCTGTTTTTTGCGGAAGGCAAATTGCGAATCGCAAAACACTGAACCCGTCGCAACAGATGCAGACAGCCCACTCGGGGGAAAGACCACACAGCATGACTGCTGCACATGGCTGAATTCCCACCACCAATGGTGGCCAATGACAACACAATGATGTGCAGAGCACTGGCCACTGCCGGTGGTAGTTTCAGCTCGGTGTGGCAGTTAGACTGTAGTATGGGGCTGGTGCAGTTTTCAAACCGATTAAGTGTCACATGATTTTGCTGGGAAAACAGAACCTTCACCTGCAAAACGGCATGAATAATTGTAATGGCTATACAATTTTGCAGGTAAAATGGCCGTCTCCAAGCTAAATCAGGAGGCTTTTCACCAATCAATCTGAAAACCAAAGCAGCCAAACTCAATTGTCTTATAGCCACAATTCAAAAAGTCAACAAAAAAGTTTAGTAACTAAATCCAACAAGCACCTTAGCGGCAGAAGCCCATAGTACATATCTATCACCTATGCAATATTCCCTTCTGACAGCACAATACAATATTGCGAACAAAGAAAAAGTAAATAGAAGGCGCGAATGTGTGCACAGAGAGGAATGTGACGCAGGAAAACATAGCCAGGTCACAAGCGCCTGCGACAATCAAAATATATATTTTTTTTTTTTACATAATTGGGATTTAAACAGTCACAGTGCAGGTCAATTTCCACAGCACTCCGTAGATGAGATTTGCTTAAAGAGGTTGCGCCAAGTTTTTAAGTTATACCCCATCCACAAGATAGGGGATAACTAGCTGATCACTGGGGGCCTGACTGCTGGGACCCCCACCAATTACTTGAATGGTGTTCCTTTCCCCTATTCTGGTGGAGTAATAGTTTGTACATGCGCACTGCCGCTCCACTCATTCTCTCTGGGAGATGCGGAGACAGCAAAGTACACCAGTGGCGTTCTCTGGAGCCCCCAGAGAGAATGAATAGAGCAGCAGTGCACATGCATGATCTACCACTCCATCACAATCAGCTAGTTATCACCTATGCCACACATAGGGGATAATTCAAATTTGGCACAACCCCTATAATAAAATTAAGCTACTAAAAATCCCTAAATATTACTTTATTATGAACAGATTCCCAAATAACATATGTTCTTTTCTGGGGGGCAAGCATCAGGGGCAATAAAGTCCTTACACCACAGCTGGACAGGTTACTTCAAAGCAGTCAGCTCAAGAGCTGCTTCAGTTCTTCTCTCTACTCTTGCTGTCATGAACTACGATATTACATACAGCCGATATCATGTGTGCATTGACAAAGCAACATGAAAGTACAGAGAGGACATGTGGAGGATGTGGCTGATAAGTAGCTTGTATACCCTCTGCTACATTACCACATCCACACAGCAGTCTGTCTTGTCCATCCTTTCTGTATTTTCACTTCTCTCCATTACTACAGATGTTATTTTATCAGCTGTATGTAAAATTGTAATCCACAACAGAAAGTAGTGAGGAGAGGCGGCTCTTTAGCTCACTGCTTTGAGGTAACCTGTCCAGCTGTTTTATTAGGACGGGTTTTGGGTGTGCTAATAGAGCAGCGGCCATTTTATTTCCCCTGACACTTGTCCACTGGAGAAAACCAACCATGATAAATAACATTTATTTGAGAATATGCTTACAATAAAGTAGTAATATATTAATTCCCAGAGAACCGCTTTATGTACACCAAAACCCAGCAAGTATGCAAAATAATTCCCGTATCAAACCAATCCCGCTTTATAGCCCATATTACTGTAGAAGCTGCGGTTGCTATTAGGTACATGGATGTCTTTTGGCACACAGCCTGAGACACTGCTCTGACCACATTTCCCCTCAGATCACTGTACAGGAGGATCATCAATATCATGAAACCAGACAACCCCTTTAATAATACTGCTAAACACAAACAATTTGGCTTAAAGTGGTTGCATAAGTTCAGTAGAGCATCCAGTAATGTTGCTTGAGTAGGCTAAAAACCACTGTCATGTATGCTCATGTACATAGAAGGCCATTCAAAAGCCAGGTCTCAGCCACATACCACGTATGCTCTGACAGATGGCTTCAGTTTTTTTGAGCTTAGGCTAAATGCACACGATCAGAATTGCGTGCGGATTTTCAGCGCAGATTTGCGTGTGGAAAATCCGCACCATAGGTCATGTACATTGTATTCTATGAGAATTTGAAATTCTCAATGCACACCATGCAGATTTCTTCCGCACGGATTTTGACCTGCGGTGCGGTTTTCAAAATCCGCAGCATGTCAATTTATCTTATTTTTTCCAGACCGGATTTTCTTCATACACTTAGTAAAATCTGCATGCGGAAAATCCGCACCATTTGATGTGGATTGACCGCACAGATTTGCCTGCGAACACCTGTGGATTTCAGTGCGGATTCTCCGCACATGAATCCTGAACGTGTGCATGTAACCCTTTATTCTTCACAAATCAGTTAAGGACATATACAAAGCATTCACTTGTCAGATGTCTATTCCGTACATTTGATATTAATCTGAAGGCCATGTATGCCTTTGTATAACTTTCATTAAATTGCATAAATATTGGGCAAAAACAAAATCTAACTGGTGTTCAAATGTTTGCTTTGCTTGGCGTTTGCAGCCAGCATGTATATACAATTTCTACATAGCAGTTGCAGAATGACTAATTTATCACAGACTAGACTAGCAGTCTGATGGTTTGGTCTCTAGCTGCTCGCGCTCCTCTACCGAGTGATCTTCTAATCTTATTTATGAAAAAAAATATAAAAAGCTGAGTTTTCAACTGGCATAAATCACGTTAAAATATCAAAAAGAGGGTATGCTGTTAATTCTGTGTACCACCTTCAGCCACCTGGTATCCTGGAAGCCAACATACCCGACAGCCCAGTTCCTGGCTATGTTCCTTTCCCTGCACTTCCCCTTCTCAGTAATAGAACGGATTTGCTCATCTGTGTGCAGGATGTATTCTTGGATGTGTCATAGCCAAACCATGGCTTTAAAAAGGGTTTTTTTTTATTTTTTATATTTATGACCTATCCTCAGGATACGTCATCAATATCAGAACGGTGAGGTGCTGACTCGTACGAGCACAGCCTTATCTTCACTGTTTACATGCTCGCAGGTATAATTACAGCTCTGCTGTAATTTTCATTTAATTTCGAGTAGGAAAGAGCTGACCCACTGAAGTGAATGGTTACAATGGAGATGTAATTACACCTGCTCGCCACTGCAATGTCAATGGCAAGCAAGTAAACAGTGAAGAGAAGGCAGTGCAGCTAATCGTCTGGGGTGCTGAAGTCGGCTCACTGCTGGTATGCATGTGGAGTGGGGTTATCACTTGCTCCTCAGAACCAGTGTCCGTCAGAATAAGAGGGAAGAGATCCTGTGTAAGCTGTAGAAAGTAAAATTAGTACAGAATAACACTGCTGATACACGAGAGCTAGTGAAGACACCAGCATCCTAGACAGATCTCACTACCAGCATGCATTACTAGAAGGGGAATGTTCACAAGACATAAGTGACATTAGGAGCACAGTAACCACTAACATACGTAAAAATATTTCAGATATCCATACCATATTTCAGTCAAGACACTCTCACTAATCGAGGGTAGTCCCTGCTCACTTATTACTGTTATCACTGAAAACCCTTACTGACATTTTCCCTTCAAGACGACACATAATTTTCCCCTGTAATATCTGACCCTCTCAACAGGGTAGCGCAAAAGTAACCTAAAAGACAAGTAAAACAAATGCAAACATAGAAGTATGTGCAGTAAATAAGCCACATCTTTTGTGTATAGTACCTGCCAAATACTTATAAGGACCTAGAATTAGAGCATTAGTCAGACAAAAGCACATTTCAATCCTTACCTGGTGGCATCTGCATTGGATTAAATCCTGGCCTCATAAATGGTGGTGGGGGGACACCTGGAGCAAACCCAGGGGGAGGTATGTTTATAGGCCCTGGGAATCCTGGGACATGCATTCCTTGAGGCATAGGC
This sequence comes from Bufo gargarizans, assembly GCF_014858855.1. Lineage (NCBI taxonomy): Eukaryota > Metazoa > Chordata > Amphibia > Anura > Bufonidae > Bufo > Bufo gargarizans. Next base: position 592,936,330 of record NC_058082.1, on the reverse strand, counting down.
ATTCCTTGTAATGGTGGCAATGATGGTGGAATAGGTAACCCTTGCAGGGGAGGAACCCCTTGGGGTGGAGGCAAACCTTGTGGAGGTGGTAAACCTTGAATAGAAGTTAAAGTCACACTAGGTTGAAGACCTTGAACTGTAGGTAATGCTGAAAGGGGTGGAACAGATGGCAATGGCTGAAGACCTGGCTGATGATACAAGATTGAAAATAAAGATGCATAAGTACAACAAATAGAAACATTGGTGATTATATTAGTTGTGCAACAAAAAAATATAAACATGCAAGCCATTAACCAATCAGTAAAAATTAAAGTCATTATAGGAAGTTATAATACAGACGTCCCATTTGCTAACCTCCATAGATATTTAGGCCTCTTTCACACCAGCAATATGGAATGTGTCATTCAGCGAAAAACAGATCATTTTGCATGCAAGTTGAATCCGTTTTCTCTGTGACTGAATTGGGCGTGTCGATTTTTCTTTGCAAATTCCATCTATCATCAGTTTTTCATGCAAGTGTAAGGCTACTTTCACACTTGTAGTAGCATGGTCCAGCCGGCTGTTCCGGGCCTGCTGGATCTGTGCTAATGCTAGCCCACTATAATGGGGGCTGGCCGAAGGTCCGGCAGTGCGGCAAACAAGCTGAGAGGCGGCTGGACATAGACCGCAGCATGTCCTAGTAACCACCAGTGAAAACTGCAATGAACTGCACATACATGTGTTGGTCACTTTTGTTTTCACCAACACACTGACTTGAATGGACCAGTCGAACATGAAAATCGGATGACAGAATGTGCTGAGTTTTTTTCCTTAATGGACAAATGGTCAGTGAAAAGCAATACTCATGTGCATATACCCACTGAACTGAATGGCTGAGTGCTCAGCCCAGATTGCTGTCCATTGTAAAAACAGACCACACCTGGATGGAAACATCAACTGTGTGAAAATAAGCCTTAGACTATTTTCCCTACAGTAAACGGGCCTACGCCTGTGTTACATTTACATACAACTGCTGCAATCAGATTCTTTCTAAAGCACAACTTTCTTTGAAACACTTACCACTGCTGGCATTGGTTGCCGAATCGGTACAGACAGCATAGGGACAGGTGGAGGTACAGATGGGATATTTTCAGCCTGTGCACTGTCAGTTGCCCCATTTTGAGATGCCTCTTTACTCTCTGCCTTTTTAATAATGGGTTTCCAGTCTTAAGACCAAAAAATAAATAAAAATTAGCTAAAAATTAGAAATACAATCACATACATTTAGCGACAAATATGACAATTACCTGGACAAAGAGTATCATTGTCTAACATTCCTCCTTCACAAAGTGCCTCAAGATCCTCAGGTTTGACTTTACTCCATGGTATGTACGTGACCCCTATTTCAACATCCCAATACTGCTTAAACTCTGCTTTAATTCCTTTGTTCAATGCCCATGCAATCTAAAAACACAAATTCAGCAAACCGTTAAGTTAAAACATGTATGTACTAATGCAACTAACAAATAATCATATCCTTGAAGCAAGAAACACATTTGAAGGCTCATGTACACAGCTGTAATTTCAGTGCGTATCAGATCTGCGTTTTTGGCGTATCTGATGCGGACCCATTCATCTCAACGAGGCAGCAAAAGATGCAGACACTGTATTGTCTGCATCCATATGTCCATTTCACGGCAGCGGAAAAAAAAAAAATAGAACATGTCCTATACTTGTCCGATTTGAGGTCAAGAATAGGACATTTCTGCAGAAATATATATAAAAAAAATTAAAAATAAATAGCAGCATGCACTTGCCCAGGATACACGTTTTGCTGACTGCAAGACACTTATGGCTGTGCGCATGAGCCGTTACTGCAGAACACTAACTACTGCAACACGTTCACAACTCAAAAATATTAAAAGGGGTTCTGCAGTTTGTTTAAACTGATGATCTATCCTCTGATCGTCAGGGGTCCGACACCTGGGACCCCCGACGATCAGCTGTTTTAGAAGGCCGCGGCAGTGACATCACGACTAGCATCACTGGCCTGGGTAGGGCTAAGCTCCATTCAAGTGAACAGCGCTTAGCCGCGCCCAGGCAAGTTAATACTAGTTGTGATGTCACTGGGCCAGCGGTAAACAGTGAGAAGGCCACAGCGCTCCTGGAGCGCTGCTGCCTTCTCAAGCAGCTGATCGGCGGGGGTCCTCTGTGTCGGACCCCCGCCAATCAGATGCCAGATGGTGATGATCTATCCAGAGGATAGATCATCAGTTTAAACAAACTGCAGAATCCCTTTACCTGCCTCCGGACCGCCTAACGCAGGATCGCTTTCCGGAGGCAGCAGCGCTGCGCACAGTCACGCATATACGCGTCATCTCACGAGACGCGAGACGACGCGCTTAGCCGGGCCGGCAAAAGTTCGAGGGGGGTCACGTCACCAGCCTGCCAGCCAATGATCGTTGCTGGCAGGCTGGCGATTTTTAAAATATCAAATCAGAAGCCAGTTAACACATTATATTAGTAAATATGATGTGTTATATGGCTTCCCTGCTCCTCTGCTGGTCCTTTTCCTCGGTTGGTCTCAGCAGAGGAGCAGGCTTCACAGTGAGTAGCACCAAACAGCACACTTAGCCCCAGATAACCCCCCCTGCACCCCAATTAACCCCTTGATCACCCCTTCTTGCCACTGTCAATCACTAGTGAAAGTGAAAAAAGTGATCAGTGTAAACTATCACTTTTTTTTTCACTGGTATTGACTGTTAGGTTTTAGGGATAGTTTAGGCCCCTTGGTGAGGTAACTTTAGCGATCGGTTAGCGCCCAGCCCACCGCACCGCAGTCACTTATTCGCTGATTAGCGTATCGCTAATCAGCATTTGTACTTTTATAGTATCTGTAAGTGATCAATATTAGTGTCACCTTAGTTCGCCCTCCACCCAAAACGCAGTGTTTGCCCGATCAGGCCTGATCGGTCACCCACACGTGCGCCCCGCCGCAGTGACAAAATTATTATTTTTTTTGATCACTGCACATTCGCTTTACAAGCGCTGCGGTGATATTAAAAAAAATCAGTTTTTATATTTTTTTATCAACCGCAGCAGCCTCCGGTACTTCGCTAGCCTCCCATTTGTAAGACAGGCTTGCTTTTTTTTTCTTGGGTAGTCTCAGGGAATACCCCTAAATTTAGTTGCCCAAATGTCAAACAGGGGGTATTCTTCGGATAGTCGGATGAGGAATGGGAACCCTCATCTGATGAATCTAGCGGGTCAGAATATGAACCTGTAGAAAGCAGTGGCAGTCTGACCCAAAGTTCGGACGAGGAGGTTGAGGTCCCTGATACCACCAGGCGTACCCGGCCCAGTGTTGCTAGACTGTAGGTTGCGCAGGATCCGCTTCAAGAGCAGCAGAGTGGGGCTGGCGCTGTCGGATTACGTGGTGAGGCATACACCAGCAGCGCAGCCCATCCTGGACCTAGTAACAGCACTGCCGTACAACCTGGTGAAGTAGCGAGCACCAGAAGGGCAGTTGAAGCTGGTACGGTGGCACATGCATTAGTTACCCCGTCGCAGCCACCGCAAAGACAGGCCCGTAGACCCCCTAGAATCCCTGAGGTGCTGGCAAATGCTGATTGGCAGCCCCCAACTTCAGCCGCACCATTAGTTCCCCCTTTCACCGCTCAGTCTGGAGTTCGGGTTGAGACAGCTCAGATCGGTTCGGCCCTGGGATTTTTTGAGCTGTTCTCGACTGCGGAGCTCTTGGACTTAGTTGTGGCAGAAACAAACCGGTATGCCACACAATTTATATCCGCCAACCCGGGAAGCTTTTATGCCCAGCCTTTCCGGTGGAAACTAGTAGTGATGAGCGAACTTCTGTTTTAAGTTCGGCGTCTAAAGTTCGGCTTCCGGTTAGCGGAGAATCCCGATCTGGATCCGGATATGGATTCCGACTTCCGTTGTGGTCCGTGGTAGCGGAATCAATAATCGGCCATTATTGATTCCGCTACCACGGACCACAACGGAAGTCGGAATCCATATCCGGATCCAGATCGGGATTCTCCGCTAACCGGAAGCCGAACTTTAGACGCCGAACTTTAGACGCAAGTTCGCTCATCTCTAGAAACTAGTCCAAGTTTCCGAATTAAAATAAATTCTGGGCCTTCTCCTCAACATGGGTCTAACCAAAAAGAATGAATTGCGGTCATATTGGTCCACGAACCCAATTCATCACATGCCCATGTTCTCTGCTGCTATGTCCAGGGCACGATTTGAGGCCATCCTGCGTTATCTGCACTTTAGCGACAACACCACCTCTCGTGCCAGAGGCCACCCAGCTTTTGACCGCCTCTACAAAATTCGGCCCCTCATAGACCACTTCAACCAGAAATTTGCAGATTTGTATACCCCAGAGCAAAACATCTGCGCAGACGAGTCCCTTATACATTTTACCGGGCGCCTTGGCTTCAAACAATACATCCCAAGCAAGCGCGTATGGGGTCAAATTGTATAAGCTCTGTGAAAGGGTCACAGGCTATACCCACAAATTTCGGATCTATGAGGGAAAAGATCGGACCCTGGAGCCGGTCAGTTGCCCTGACTACCTGGGGAGCAGTGGGAAGACAGTCTGGGACTTGGTGTCACCCTTATTCGGCAAGGGGTACCATCTTTATGTGGACAATTTCTACACAAGTGTGGCCCTCTTCAGGCACTTGTTTCTAGAACAGATTGGCTGCTGTGGCACCGTGCGAACTAGTCGCGCGGGCTTCCCCCAACGGCCCGTTACCACCAGTCTTGCAAGGGGGGGAGAGGGCTGCCTTGTTTAATGAAGAACTGCTCGCGGTGAAATGGAGAGACAAGCGTGACGTTTACATGCTCTCCTCCATTCACGCAGACACGACAATACAAATTGAGCGAGCAACCAGAGTCATTGAAAAGCCCCTCTCGGTCCACGACTATAATTTGCTCATGGGAGGGGTGGACTTCAATGACCAGATGTTGTCTCCGTATTTAGTTTCCCGCAGAACCAGACGCTGGTATAAGAAAGTGTCTGTATATTTAATTCAATTGGCTCTGTATAATAGTTTTGTTCTCTACAGTAAGGCTGGGAGAACAGGATCCTTCCTCAAATTTCAGGAAGAGATCATAGAGAACCTCCTGTACCCAGGAGGTTCCGTGGCCCCATCCACCAGTGTAGTTAGCCGTCTACACGAGCGACATTTCCCCAGTGTCGTTCCTGGTACCTCAACCCAACCGTCACCCCGAAAAAGATGTTGTGTCTGTAGCAGGAGTGGAATAAGGCGTGACACCCGCTATTTCTGTCCTGACTGCCCTGACCACCCTGCCCTATGCTTTGGAGAGTGTTTCCGGAAGTACCACACACAGGTACACTTAGCATATGGATCACATCTCACCAGGACAGGCACACAGGGCTATTAGGGCCTATTCATACAGAGCTGCTGCAAACCTCTCCTTTCACCTGGGACAAAGTGCATAATGTACTTCGCCACATCTTTGGGCGATTTGCACTTTGCACATTGTCCCATGGGGAAGGAGAGGTTTGTCCTATAAAAAGGTAAAAAAATAAAAAAAAAACTGAAGAAAAAAATAAAAAACTAAGCAAAAAAGTTAACGTTCAGTTTCAAAAGTTAAATAAAGTTTATATGTTCTGTTCTAAAGTTATTATAAAGTTAATAAAATTTATTGCGTTGCGGCCTGGTTTTTTTTTTTTTTTTTTTTTTTTTTTTTTTTACCTTCCAGGTGGACCAACCGATCGACTAGCTGCAGCACTGATGTGCATTGCGCTGCTGTCAGATTACACACAAGTCGGTGTATGCGGCGCTGCAAGACGAGATTTCTCCTCTGCAGTAAAAGATACGTTTGCCGAGGCATATGAGCTGAGGAGGAGGCGGTGTTCATATGCTTTGGCAAACACTTTGAATGTGTGTGTGTGTTAGAGTTGTTGCGATACCAAAATTTTTATTCGATTTCGATACCATGAAAAAGTATTGCGATACTCGATACCACGCGAAAATAAAATAAAAACACAAAAAAGCCTTTTGATTACAGTGCATTGTTTACAGTGTCTCTCAACTTCATAGTGATTTGCTTGTGGCACAATGGCCACATGATTTAAGGTCGGTCAGTGTGGTTCTAATGGCTTACAGGGATTCTGCACTTTTATTTAACTATCCTCTGGATAGATCATCAGCTTCTGATTGGTGGGGGTCGGACACCCGGGACACCCACCGATCAGCTGTTTGAGAAGGCAGCGGCACTCCAGCAGCGCCACGGCCTTATCACTGTTTGACTGTTTACCGCCGGCCCACTGACGTCACCTCACGACTAGTATCAACTAGCGTGGGCGGGGCTAAGCTCCATTCAAGTGAAGAGCTTAGCCCCGCCCACGCTAGTTGTGATGTCACTGGGCCGGCAGTAAACAGTGATAAAGCCGTGGCGCTGCTGGAGCGCCGCTGCCTTCTCAAACAGCTGATCGGCGGGGGTCCTGGGTGTCGGACCCCCGCCGATCAGAAGCTGATGATCTATCCAGAGGATAGATCAGTTCAATGAAAGTGCAGAACCCGTTTAAACCACACCTCATTCACTAGGTGGGGTGGTGGTGGTTGGGGAGGGGGAATGGGCTTCACAAAAATCGACACAGATTGGGGTTGTAAGAGGCTGTGAGGTCAGCTGCTACATGATATACATTGTGGTGCTGGGGCCACGTTACATCATAGGGTAATTGTGATTGTGATGCACAATTGCACAGGTACAACCGTTTCTGGTGACAAACCCCCCCATGTGCCTCATAATAACGAAATAACCCTATCAAGTATATCCATATTCTTGCATAATGGTCAACATGGGGTTAATGTATGAGCTACAACAGTCACTTGCTATTTGGCAGCACAGTCTTATGAATTCAATCTATGTGCCTCATATTAATAATGACCTGTATTCTGCAACTCACATTAACCCTATGTTGCCTATTATGTTAGATGGTACTTTGGGGGTCACTTACTATTAATGTGAGGCACATGGGGTCCATTCCAAAGACTTCAAAAGCATGTGCCCAGCCTGACATTAAAAATAAGTGACCCCCCATCATGTTTAAAACATGGGTAGTGGCAAGATTGGGGTTAATGAGTCTCATTAACCCCAAATCTTGCTGGCTGTCTTTCTTATAGATATGTTTTTTGCCTGCCTTTATTTTGAGGCAGGCTAATCATCACTCCTGCACTGGGTCTGGCTGTGGGCTAGGCTAGGTACCTGCTATGCTGGGCTGGCTGCTTTTCAGTGCTCAGTCTCACTGACTCACTGACTCTGGGGCTCGGGCTGACGCTGGGAGGACTCAAAGGAGTACACATGACAAGCGTGAGTGACTCAGTTAGGAGTCAGGACGGAGGAGGAGGCTGCTCTGCTGCCGCTGGTGCCGTTCGCTGAGCTCAGCGCTCACTCGTCTCAGGCGGAGTCAGACGGCGGGGCGCAGCAGTTTATTACCTCCCCCATCCCTCCTCCTCCTTTAATTAAACGCACAGTCATTGGTGGCAGTGGTGCAGGCATCTTCAGAGCCCGCTTACTCCATTGGGCTCAGCGGTGGCAGCGTCATAGGAGGGAGGGAATCCCTCCCTCCTTCTCCCTCTCGCCTTCTCCACTGTCTTTCTGGCGGAGCGCCATGTTGTGTCAAAAAATCTCATTACCCGTATGCTCAATATAAGGAGAATAGCAGAAACTCCTAATGCTGGCCATACATGTAATGATTGCGGAGACCCTCAAATGCCAGGGCAGTACAAACACCCCATAAATAACGCAATTTTGGAAAGAAGACACCCCAAGGTATTTGCTGAGGGGCATATTGAGTCCATGAAAGATTGAAATTTTGGTCTCAAGTTAGCGGAAAGGGAGATTTTGTGAGAAAAAACAAAAAATAATAAATTTCCGCTAACTTGTGCCCAAATTTTATTTTTCCTATGAACTCGGCATGCCTCTCATTAAATACCCTGGGGTGTCTTCTTTCCAAAATGGGGTCACATGTGGGGTATTTATACTGCCCTGGCTTTTTAGGGGCCCGGAAGCGTGAGAAGAAGTCTGGGATCCAAACGTCTAAAAATGCCCTCCTAAAAGCAATTTGGGCCCCTTTGCGCCCCTAGGCTGCAAAAAAGTGTCACACATGTGGTATCGCCGTACTCAGGAGAAGTTGGGGAATGTGTTTTGGGGTGTCATTTTACATAGACCCATGCTGGGTGAGAGAAATATCTTGGTCAAATGCCAACTTTGTATAAAAAAAAATGGGAAACGTTGACTTTTGCTGAGATATTTATCTCACCCAGCATGGGTATATGTAAAATGACACCCCAAAACACATCCCCCAACTTCTCCTGAGTACGGCGATACCACATGTGTGACACTTTTTTGCAGCCATGGGGCGCAAAGGGGCACACATTCCAAAGAGCACCTTTTGGATTTCACAGGGCATTTTTTACAGATTTTGATTTCAAACTACTTCTCACGCATCTGGGCCCCTAAAATGCCAGGGCAGTATAACTACCCCACAAGTGACCCCATTTTGGAAAGAAGACACCCCAAGGAATTTCATGATGGGCATAGTGAGTTCATGGAAGTTTTTATTTTTTGTCACAAGTTAGTGGAATATGAGAGTTTGTAAGAAAAAAAAAATGTGAATTTCCACTCTTTGAAACGGCTCTGACTTTCTGAGCAACGGTCATGTTTCCTGAGGTTCTACAATGCCCAGACAGTAGAAAAACCCCACAAATTACCGCATTTCGGAAAGTAGACACCCTAAGGTGTTCGCTGATGGGCATAGTGAGTTCATAGAACTTTTTATTTTTTGTCACAAGTTAGCGGAAAATGTTTTTTTTTGTACCATAGCGTTTACAAACTATAACTTTTACCCAAACCATTTTTTTTTATCAAAGACATGTAGAACAATAAATTTAGCGAAAAATTTATATATGGATGTCGTTTTTTTTGCAAAATTTTACAACTGAAAGTGAAAAGTCATTTTTTTGCAAAAAAAATAAAAAAATCGTTAAATTTCGATTAATAACAAAAAAAAGTAAAAATGTCAGCAGCAATGAAATACCACCAAATGAAAGCTCTATTAGTGAGAAGAAAAGGAGGTAAAATTCATTTGGGTGGTAAGTTGTATGACCGAGCAATAAACGGTGAAAGTAGTATAGTGCAGAAGTGTAAAAAGTGGCCTGGTCATTAAGGGTGTTTCAGCTAGGGGGGCTGAGGTGGTTAAAGGGGTTGTCCCATCTTATTTCCATAGCAAGATGGGACAACCCCTTTAATTCCATGAATTATATTATTTAGTTTATCACATAATAAACTTTATACCGTTTAAGACATTGATTAGTGGGAATCCAGGCACGGAGTCCCACACGGATCGTAAAAACAAAGGGGCAATACATATATGCTAATGGATGCAACCATGACCTTGGACGTGTTCTATACTTTCTCCAAATTTGCTACAATTTATATGCAGCTCTAAGGATAGTCAACACATTGAGAGGCAGAAACGGGGAACAAAAAGCAGCTGATCCTTTTCCCATCTGGGTATCAGTGGGAGCATTGGCACCCGACCCTAATATGCAGAAAAGGGGAACAATGTGTAGATGACCACTTTAACTGGAGACCTGTGGAAGTCTTCATAGCCAGACCACCGCAGTTTAAATTTCTTCAAACATTTAAGTATGAGAAAACATCTAAGTTTTATGAAATGACAGTGCCAATTATTTTATACATAGCCATATTATTTGTGTGTATATAAAAACAGATAATTTTTTCTTTGCACCGACATGAAAGTAGCTGCGTACCTTAATCGCCTTTTGGTTAACTTTGAAACTTCCTCTGCTCAGTTTCTGTAAAGCACGATATGCATCCAACCTGTTTACCATAACAATGTAAGCGCAGCCTCGTGGTGGGATCATCTGCAGAGAAAATAAAAATTCTGTTATTGATGATAGTGTTCAAAACCCCACCTCAAGACTGGAATAGTCTTTCTGGGCATCAAGTAAAGCGAATTAGCTTAATGTATGGAAAATGAAATAAAACATATCTGTGCTTACATTGATTGATTCAATAGGTCCGAATTCTTCCAAGAGGCTACCAACATCTTGCTGAGTAGTTCTTTTGTCCAGCTGTCCAACCCATAGTGTAGTACTGCAAACTAAAGAGGACAGAAAATGAGAAAAAAGGAGATTTTTGTATAACTTACCAGTTAAATCTCTTTCTCGCTCTTCCTTGGGGGACACAGACCTTGGGTATAGCTCAGCTCCCTAGGAGGCGTGACACTAAGTAAAACTGTTAAGCCCCTCCTCCATCAGCTATACCCTCAGCCTGGAGATAGAGGCTACCAGTTGCGTGTCCAAGTAGTGAAAGGATAACAACCAATAACGGAAACAACCAGCCAGCAACCCAACGGGGCGCCAGACCATAACCCTGTAACCAAACACAGAAGGGTGGGTGCTGTGTCCCCCAAGGAAGAGCGAGAAAGAGATTTAACTGGTAAGTTATACAAAAATCTCCTTTTCTCGCCCATTTTCCTTGGGGGACACAGACCTTGGGACGTTCAAGAGCAGTCCAAGAAGGGAGGGACCACAAACCCAAGGCGGAACACCACCAGAGCATCAGGAAACCGCTGCCTGCAAAACCAGGCGGCCCAAAGCAGCATCCGCTGATGCATGCGTATGCACCCTATAGAACTTTGTGAAAGTGTGCAGAGAGGACCAAGTGGCTGCTTTGCACAACTGTTCAGCCGAGGCCCGATGCCTCTGCGCCCAGGAAGCTCCGACTGCTCTGGTGGAATGAGCAGTGACGCCGAAAGGCGGAGGTCTGCCCTTGGCTCGATAAGCCTCAGACACCGCCAGTTTAATGAAACGGGCAATAGCCACCTTGGAGACCGCCAACCCTTTGCGCGAACCCTCCGGAACCACAAACAGGGAGTCCGTGCGCCGAAAGGACCCGGTGACCTCCAAGTAAATCCTCAACGCCCTGACCACATCCAGACGGTGCAGTTCCCGTTCTCTGGGGTGGGAAGGAGAGGGACAGAGCGACGGAAGGACGATGTCCTCATTGATGTGAAAGGCGGAGACCACCTTTGGCAGGAAAGTCGGGACAGGCCGAAGCACAACCTTATCCTGGTGGAAGATCAGGAAAGGTTCGGAGCAAGAAAGAGCCGCTAACTCCGACACCCGTCGGAGAGACGTGACGGCCACAAGAAAGATGACCTTGCAGGACAGAAGGGAGACCTCCCGTAAAGGCTCGAAGGGGGCTGATTGGAGCGCCGAGAGCACCACATTCAGGTCCCAGGAAGGAACTGGAGGGCGGTACGGCGGAACAGAGTGAGCCACCCCTTGTAAAAAGGTCTTAATTGGCCCTAGAGGGGCCAGGGGACGCTGGAGAAGAATAGACAGCGCCGAAATCTGACCCTTCAGAGAACTGAGGCACAGCCCCAGGTCCAGACCCGACTGGAGGAAGGACAGGATTGTGGGAAGAGAAAACCGGAGAGGTGGGATGCTCCGGGACTCACAGAACCCCAGATAGGACCTCCAAACCCGATAGTAGATCCTAGAGGATACGGGCTTACGAGCCCGGATCATGGTGCGGACTACGTCCACGGAGAAACCCCGTCGCGTTAAGACGGCGGTCTCAATAGCCACGCCGTCAAACGTAGCGAGCCTAAATGCTCGTGGAAGATCGGTCCCTGAGAGAGAAGGTCTTCCCTGGAGGGCAGTGGCCACGGTGCGTCTGCCAACAGCAACATTAGGTCGGCGTACCAAGATCGGCGGGGCCAATCCGGGGCGATTAGAATCGTGGGGACGCCCTCTGCCGCGATCCTCCGAAGAACCCGTGGCAGGAGGGGAAAAGGAGGAAAGACGTACAGAAGGGAGAATTCGCGCCACGGAAGGACGAGCGCGTCGGCGCCGTATGCCTTCGGGTCCCGTGCCCTGGCCAGGTATAGGGGGACCTTGTGGTTGAATTTGGAGGCCATGAGGTCCACGTCGGGGCGACCCCAGCGAAGACAAAGGGCTTCGAACACCTCTGGGTGCAGGGACCATTCTCCCGGGTCGATGGTGGACCGGCTGAGGAAATCCGCCGCCCAGTTGTCCACCCCCGGGATGTAAATCGCAGATAAGGCCGGCACGTGCGTCTCCGCCCAGAGGAGAATGAGGGTCACCTCTTGCATCGTTGCGAGTGCCTCCCTGATGGTTTATGTATGCCACAGCCGTGGCATTGTCCGATTGGATCCAAACAGGGTGGCCCCTCAGCAGATGGGTCCAGTGTCTGAGGGACAGAAGAATCGCCCTCAGTTCCAGAATATTGATTGGAAGTCTGGACTCCGATAGAGACCAAACGCCCTGGACGGACCGGGGAGGGAAAACCCCCCCCACCCCCGTAAGCTGGCATCTGTGGTAATCACCAGCCAGTTCAGTGGACTGAAGGACTTCCCCCTTAGAGGGATATGCAACCACCAGCCGAGGGAAGCCCGAGCCAGGGGAGGCAGAAGAAAGGTCCTGTCCAGACTCCTCGGTGATTTGTCCCAGGCCGACAGAATTGCCCTCTGAAAGGTGCGGGATCGGAATTGTGCGAACGGCACCGCTTCGAAACAGGCAACCATCTTTCCCAACAACCGCATGCTGGATCTGAGGGAAGGGCGGTGATGACGGAGGAGACTGCGAACCGACCCGCGAAGGCCAGACGCTTGTCCGACGGAAGGCGGACCTCCGCCAACTCTGTATCCAGGAGCATCCCCAGGAAGATCAGCCGTCTGGAGGGGGTAAGGGAAGATTTGGGGTGGTTGATAATCCAACCGAACCGCGTCAGGGTCTCCAGAGTGAGTTCCACACTGCGGGATGTCTGAGAGAAGGAGGGTGCCTTGACCAGGATGTCGTCCAAGTATGGGAGAAGAAAAACACTTCTTGAACGTAGAAGGGCCAAGACAGGGGCCAGGACCTTGGTGAACACTCGAGGAGCCGTCGCCAGACCAAAGGGAAGGGCGACGAATTGGAAGTGATCGTCCCCCACCGCGAAGCGCAGGAAGCGGTGATGACATGGAGCAACCGGAACGTGGAGGTATGCATCCTGAATGTCGATTGAGGCCATGAAATCCCCTCTTTCCAGGGAGGCCACTGCGGACCTGAGAGACTCCATCCGGAATCTCTGCAGTCGGAGAAAACGGTTCAGGCGTTTTAGGTCCAAGATCGGACGCACTGAGCCTTCCTTCTTGGGAACCACAAAGAGGTTCGAGTAGAACCCCCTGAACCTTTCCGTCGGAGGCACGGGGGCGACGACACCCTTGTCCATTAGAGAGTGAATGGCCGCGAAGAAGGCGGCCACTCGTACAGGATCTCGCGGAGGACGGGATCGGAAGAAACGGTCTGGCGGAATGGACGCAAATTCGATTTTGTATCCGCAAGATACAATCTCGAGCGCCCATGCGTCTGAGATGTGGGCCCGCCATACGTTCCTGAATAGGAGAAGGCGGCCCCCCACCCGGGTGGGTGGGGGCGCACCTTCAGGCAGAGGGCTGCTGGCCTGTGGGAGCCCGTGCAGGCTGGGACTTGCGCCAGGTAGGTTGCGTCCGAAAAAACGGCTTCTTGCGTCTATCCTGGGCTGGGCCAGAGGAAGAAGAACTGGCCGCGGGTCTAGACCCGGTGGGCTTGCGAAAGGACCGAAAATGGGACGAACCAGCGCGACCACGGGGGGCGCCCATTGGCCTGGACTGGGGGAGGTGAGTACTCTTCCCACCCGTGGCCTCTGATATAAGTTCGTCCAGACGGGTTCCGAACAGGCGGGAACCCGTGAATGGTAGGCCGGCCAAAGAGCGTTTGGAAGCGGCGTCCGCCGCCCAAACCTTCAGCCAGAGTTCCCTCCTGACAGAAACTGCCAGGGCAGAGGAACGGGCAATGAGGGCACCCGCATCAAGGGAGGCCTCACAGACGAATTTTCCGGCCTGAACAATTAGTTGGGCTAAGGAACGGAGGTCCTGAACAGGGACGTCCGACCCTAACTCCCGTTCCAGTTGCAAACCCCATTCAGAGACCGCTTTGCCAACCCAGGCGGAGGCAAAGACCGGTCTAAGGGCCGAACCAGAGGCAGTAAATATGGCCTTGGAGAGGGATTCCGTACGACGGTCCTCAACAGACTGGAGGGAAGATCCGTCCTGTACAGGAATAGTAGTGCTTTTGGACAGGCGAGCCACGGGAGGATCAACCTTAGGCGGGGATGTCCACGTGGTCACAGAATCCGCTGGAAAGGGATAACAAATGTCCAGCTTTTTGGGTGTAATAAAGCGGACGTTAGGCCGAGTCCAAGCCTTGGATACCACAGAAGAAAAATCAGCGTGTATGGGAAAAACCTTGGAGGCCTGTTTGGGGCGGAGAAAGGACACGCCGGCCTGTTCAGAGCTGGGGGGGTCATCGTGTAGCTGAAAGGTATCACGGATGCTAGTGACAAGATGCCCCACCGCGGACGCCAATTTGGACGGAAGCTCTGAGTCCATGTCCACGTCCGAATCCGCCAGTTCTCCCTCAGAAAGCGTATCCCTTTGAGAGGATAGACTTGACTGAGCTCGCACGCATGGCGGAGAGAGCGAAGCATCTGGAGAAGATGTGCGCTCAACCCTTGAACGTTTCTGAGTATGCCGGGCCCTGGAAGATTCGCTGGGAGGCAGGGAACCAGTGGGGGCGGCAGAAACGGTAGTCCCAGCGGGTGCGACAGGGATTGTGGCAGCCTGCGGGAGAGGCGGTCTATCCACGAGACGGCCCACTACGTGTGTAAGGCTTTCCACCGCCTGAGACAGAGACAGAGACCTAGCCCAGTCAGGGGGTTCAGAGGCACCGGGGGGCGCAGCGGGAAGCGGGCCCTGCACCGGGGCCTGACATGCAAGGCAATGCGGCTCAGATTGCCCCCGCGGAAAAAGTTCCTTACAGGCGGTACAGGCATGGTACCAGGGTTTGGGGGCACCTGTGGGATCTGACATGCTGAAGTGTGGTTGTACTCTAATATAGAGACCACAAAGGGTTATAGCAGCTATGACCAGGAGGGTTAGGAGAGGGTTAACTGTCCTACCAGTGCCTCAGAAGAACGTCAGGAGATGGCCCAGATCAGCAGCAGCAGAGAAGCAGTGAACAGCAGTGAGCAGCAGAGAGCGCCCACAGAAGCCGAGCGATGTACACAGGAGGTTAGAGTCCCCCACCGTGTCCCAGCTTCCTGTCAGGAGTGAGGAAGCGCGGGAAACCTCAGCAGAAAGCACGGGGAACAAGCTCCGCCCCCTCCAGCGCTTGAAATGTCTCCTGTGAAGGAGAACGTAGCTCCGCCCCCAAAATGACGCGCGCGTAAGCCCCGCCCCCTGCCGGGACCGCTAAGCCCTGCCCCCCGTTCTCGGCGGGAAGGGGGAGAGAGAAGAGAAAAATGGAGTCAGCCCCGAATGAGGGGGAGGGGGGAGCTCCGCCCCTGGAGAAAGATAGCAGCGTGGGGGGGAACGGCGTGGGGGTGCTGAGGATGCTGCTGTGCTGCATTGTCCTGCAGATGAGCGCTCAGAATGAGCGACCACGGGTGCCCCCCTTACCCAGAGGGGTAGATGCTGCAGATAGGGACGGGGTATGGGCTGGAATAGCCATCTCACCGTCCGACGTCTTCACCCTCAGTCCTTTCCAGCAGGGTCGCCCCTTCAGCCACTGGCACCGCAGTGGCAGGAAGCTGGAAGAGGGGCTTGGCGTGCGGGCGACCCCCTAGCTGGCGGGATGTAGGGGAGCCATTGCTGCCCAGATCCTCCTATTGCTTCTGTGGGGGAGGCAGCAGTGCAGATAAGTTGGCACTGGCGCAGCTCAACCCCGGGAGAGCAGAGAGGTCTAATGCGTCTCTGGTATCCCTAGGAAAAAATAAAATAACAAAATTAGAAGAAAAAGTAAAAATAACAAGGAGAAAACAGCCCTGCAGTAGCAGGGAGTGTCTTGCCTCCTTGGACACTAAGCTAAAACTGGTAGCCTCTATCTCCAGGCTGAGGGTATAGCTGATGGAGGAGGGGCTTAACAGTTTTACTTAGTGTCACGCCTCCTAGGGAGCTGAGCTATACCCAAGGTCTGTGTCCCCCAAGGAAAATGGGCGAGAAATACCGATACCTCAAACAACTAGGACAAGATAACCACAAATAGCTGTAGATAATTTAAACAGTAGTACTGACTGTACTGCAAGAAACTAACATTCCCTTAACCCCTTCTACCCCAGGCCAGTTTTTACCTTGAAGAGGTTCTGCAGTTTTTTTAAACTGATGCTCTATCCTCTGGCTAGATCATAAGCATCTGATCGGCGGGGGTCCAGAGGATAGATCATCAGTTTAAAAAACTGCAGAACCCCTTAAAAGGACAAAGCCATTTTTGACAAATGCTTGCTGCGTGTAAGCGGTGACAGACGGAGCAGACTGTGTGAATAAACAGGCTGTTATTTATGCCGAAAAATGAAAGCCGCAAAATGGATATGTACAGTGGCTGTATTGCCTTTTATTAACATCTCCCACCTAGAAAGAGTTAATAAAAGCTAATCACAAAGTTGTGTTCCCCAAAACGGCAGAATTAAAAACTAAAACTTGCCCCGCAAAAAAAAAAAAAAAAAAAAAAAAAAAATGTTATAGCTCTTGGGAGGGGACTATAAATAATGGAAGAAAAACGCTTGGTCAGTAAGGCCTAAAACAGGCTGGTCACTAAGGGGTTAAAGGGATTTTACTACACAAATCAGAAACTCACCACTAACGGCCTCAGATTTAATAGAGGGAAGTCCCTTCATTCTACGCTCCCGTTCCTTTTCACGGTCACGCTTTTCTTGGGAACGCGATTTTGGGGAGTGGCGGCGTCTGTCACGAGATCGAGAACGCGAGCGTCTATGTCTAGAACGGCGTGAACGTGAACCGGACCTGGATCGCCTCCTTTTTGGTGATCTAGAGAGCGAGAGAGAGAATAAAAAAAAAATACATATGCTTATTATTATTACAGTTTGGACACTACTCCAACAATTCTATAGCACTGAAAGTCAACAAAAATTTACATGTACGGCGCTAGAGCAATGTGGGAACATGGAGCCCACTTGCACGTGTAGAGGGCATCATGGCCGGAAAGTGTCTGCTGTTTCAAACAGCAGAGACCTGCAGCTAATTACCATGACCGGCAATAATGCTGATCGCAGTAATTAAAGGATTTAGATGTTGTGAACAAGTGAGATCACGGGATCTAAATGCGCAAAACCCGACACCCCCTGCAGCCAATGAGGGCATTGTTGGTTGCGCTGAATATGAGCCTCGCTAACGAGGCTGATAGTGTTCATGCTGCAATTCTTATTTTGGCCACCAGATGGCAGGCCAGGATAAGAAATGAGAAGTTTTCAGTTCAAAGCCCATTTTAAAAATCCCTGATAGTACAAAATTAAAAAACAATTTATAGGCTCATATATAAGCTTCAAAATAATCACAAAATTTTTTAAAAATATATTTAAAAAAAAGTTTAAACCACTCAGCTTTCCATATAATTAAAAAAACAACTAAATAACAATAAATATAAACATCATGGGTATCACTGTGACCGAAAACGCCCATACTATTAAAAGTATATGTATGTATGTGTATAATATAAAAAAAAAAAAAAAAAAAAAAAAATTATATATTAGCGAATGGCGTAACTGAAAAAAGGCTAAAAAAGGCCGATTTGCCATTTTTTCATTGCTTCACGCAAATACCGAATTAGAGTTCGGGAAATGTTTTTTTTTACAGTACAAATTAATTTATGAAGTTATCACCCGTGAGACTTCGAGAAGCAATAACTTCGGCTCATCAGAGCCAATACATTCTAATACTATATGGAGCTCCTGCTCCGTACAGTATTGGAATGAAGTTTTATGCGAATCGACTTCGGTTGTTTCATCCGAAGTAGATTGGCTCATTTTACTGGAGTAATTGAAGGACTCAAATCTCTCAAATCTATATACAGTACAGACCAAAAGTTTGGACACCTTCTCATTCAAAGAGTTGTCTTTATTTTCATGACTATGAAAATTGTAGATTCACACTGAAGGCATCAAAACTATGAATTAACACGTGAAATTATATACATAACAAAAAAAAGTGTGAAACTACTGAAAATATGTCATTCTAGGTTCTTCAAAGTAGCCAACTTTTGCTTTGATTACTGCTTTGCACACTCTTTGCATTCTCTTAATGAGCTTCAAGAGGTAGTCACCTGAAATGGTATTCCAACAGTCTTGAAGGAGTTCCCAGAGATGCTTAGCACTTGTTGGCCCTTTTGCCTTCACTCTGCGGTCCAGCTCACCCCAAACCATCTCGATTGGGTTCAGGTCCGGTGACTGTGGAGGCTAGGTCATCTGGCGCAGCACCCCATCACTCTCCTTCATGGTCAAATAGTCCTTACACAGCCTGGAGGTGTGTTTGGGGTCATTGTCCTGTTGGACCATCATTTATTTTTCAACTAAACGCAAACCGGATGGAATAGCATGCCGCTGCAAGATGCTGTGGTAGCCATGCTGGTTCAGTATGCCTTCAATTTTGAATAAATCCCCAACAGTGTCACCAGCAAAGCACCCCCACACCATCACAGCTCCTCCTCCATGCTTCACTGTGGGAACCAGGCATGTAGAGTCCATCCGTTCACTTTTTCTGCGTCGCACAAAGACACGGTGGTTGGAACCAAAGATCTCAAATTTGGACTCATCAGACCAAAGCACAGATTTCCACTGGTCTAATGTCCATTCCTTGTGTTCTTTAGCCCAAACAAGTCTCTTCTGCTTGTTGTCTGTCCTTAGCAGTGGTTTCCTAGCAGATATTCTACCATGAAGGCCTGATTCACACAGTCTCCTCTTAACAGTTGTTCTAGAGATGTGTCTGCTGCTAGAACTCTGTGTGGCATTGACCTGGTCTCTAATCTGAGCTGCTGTTAACCTGCGATTTCTGAGGCTGGCGACTCCGATGAACTTATCCTCCGCAGCAGAGGTGACTCTTGGTCTTCCTTTCCTGGGGCGGTCCGCATGTGAGCCTGTTTCTTTGTAGCGCTTGATGGTTTTTGTGACTGCACTTGGGGACACTTTCAAAGTTTTCCCAATTTTTCGGACTGACTGACCTTCATTTCTTAAAGTAATTATGGCCACTCGTTTTTCTTTACTTAGCTGCTTTTTTCTTGCCATAATACAAATTCTAACAGTCTATTCAGTAGGACTATCAGCTGTGTATCCACCCGACTTCTCCACAACGCAACTGATGGTCCCAACCCCATTTATAAGGCAAGAAATCCCACTTATTAAACCTGACCGGGCACACCTGTGAAGTGAAAACCATTTCAGGTGACTACCTCTTGAAGCTCATCAAGAGAATGCCAAGAGTGTGCAAAGCAGTAATCAAAGCAAAAGGTGGCTACTTTGAAGAACCTAGAATGACATTTTCAGTTGTTTCACACTTTTTTGTTATGTATATAATTCCACATGTGTTAATTCATAGTTTTGATGCCTTCAGTGTGAATCTACAATTTTCATAGTCATGAAAATAAAGACAACTCTTTGAATGAGAAGGCGTGTCCAAACTTTTGGTTTGTAATATATATATATATTAAATTCTAATCAAGTATACCTTGATGCAGACTTCTGACGATCTGTCATCTGTCGTTTGGATTCTTGGACACTCTGTTCTTCTACATCCATAGGAACATCCTAAGGAGAGTGGAAAAAAAAAAATCTTGAGAACTAAAAATGTAATTTTTCAAATTACAACTTGGCTTTACATTGACATCTGACTTCAAGTTAACAAAACTTCTAGGCAAATATTATCAGGTAGACTTAAGGCTCATGCACACGAACGTGTGCCGAGCATTGCGGACAACAAATTGCTCCCAATGCACGGGCACCGACCGTTTAGCCTGCGTTGACAGACAGACTGATTCAACTTGAACCTCACCGCAAAAATATAGAGCAGGTTCTTATTTTTTCTGTGCAGAGGCACGGGCCGAAATGCCAGAGAAGCGCTTTGTAGTGCTTCCGTGGCCTTCCGCTCCATATCTTCCGGGTTGTGGACACATTCAAGTATTGCGGGCCACCCTATGGACAAGGCCAGCACATGTTTGTGTGCATGAGCTCTTAAATGCATATTCTCTCAGTTAAAAACCAAACCAAACTAAATTTTATTTCAAAAATATCAGTTTAGGTACCTTTACTATATGAGATTTGTACTCAAAACACTTGAAAAGCTGAGCAGAGGAGATGAAAGCAAAAGGAGGCAGAGTGCTCGCAGCAGCATCTCTGCACCAGTTTTTTCAACAAAATATTAGCATGCGACTGAAAGGTGGCCACCAACAGACCACATACATCTTCCCACAGCTAAATCATAGAGCAGCAGAGTGAACACTGGCTTCTGCATGCAGAGACCAAAGTCTGGGAATGAGATGCTGGTGCACCAAAACAAAAACTGGAAAAGACTTTAGTAGTTGCCATATTTTTCAGATTAAGACTCAGTTTAGTCAGTGGAGACCTGTTTTTTTCATATTGTCATGTGAATGTAGCCTTAGGGCCCAGCACCATTAGGTTTTTGCTGTTTTGGGCGAAAAAAGAATGGAGAATAAGGCCCGTTTGCAGAACTAGAAAATAAATATTTTCCACTTAATTTTAGCAGTTTAATGAAGTGGAGGCGTCAGTGTTACTAAATTTAATAGTGTTGAGTAAAGGGGGTTAATAGTTTACAATCAGCTCCTGTTAACCCTTCTGACCACTGGAACAAACAATGGAACATGTGGTCACATGATTATGTGTCTTCTTATGTTTGTCTCCGGTATTGCTCTGCACTGTTTTACCATGCCTGCTCTGCTATATTATTTATTTCAAGTATTCGCTCTTTTCAATGGCCATGGCATTATACAAATACATAAAGCAGCTCTGCAGCACCCAGACAGCCCTGCCACGCGCACAGTAGATCCAGACAGCCCTGCCACGCGCACAGTAGATCCAGACAGCCCTGCCACGCGCACAGTAGATCCAGACAGCCCTGCCACGCGCACAGTAGATCCAGACAGCCCTGCCACGCGCACAGTAGATCCAGACAGCCCTGCCACGCGCACAGTAGATCCAGACAGCCCTGCCACGCGCACAGTAGATCCAGACAGCCCTGCCACGCGCACAGTAGATCCAGACAGCCCTGCCACGCGCACAGTAGATCCAGACAGCCCTGCCACGCGCACAGTAGATCCAGACAGCCCTGCCACGCGCACAGTAGATCCAGACAGCCCTGCCACGCGCACAGTAGATCCAGACAGCCCTGCCACGCGCACAGTAGATCCAGACAGCCCTGCCACGCGCACAGTAGATCCAGACAGCCCTGCCACGCGCACAGTAGATCCAGACAGCCCTGCCACGCGCACAGTAGATCCACATGCCTCCTATATACTATCTTTAATAAAAATCAAAAGCTACAGTGTACAGTAGCTACTGAATATTCTTTTTCTTTTCTACCTAATCTGACTCCTCCCAGGCGGGACATCAAAGGTCCTCAAGCTGCAGTTAGTCTGAGATTTCTTCTCCTCTGGGCTGTGTTTCTCTCATGAGTTGAAAGATCATTCAGCCTCCTCTACCACCTGCAATATATATACACATATATATACACACACACACACACCTCTCTCGTTGATCTGGCACTGTACGATTGCTCTGCTGGATCATAAAGGTAGCAGTCAGAGGGGTCCTAGCACTGCTGGACCACCCTGACTGCAGGCTGTAAGATGCAGGCACTTTTTAGTGTCTTGTAGTCCAAAAAAACAAGGATTTAACATAATTGCATTGAAACAATACTAGTGATTAAATGTACCTGTTGAGACTCTTTCGCCATCTGTACATCATTCTGTTGTGCTGAAAAAGAAGCTGGGAGAAATGGCTGAGGTGATGCCTGGGAAACTACAGGTGGAACCATGGTAGGGTAAGTCTGAGGTGCAAGCATTCCAAATCCAAGCATTTGTCCAGTTGGTGGGACTGGATTCTAAAAGCAAAATAAAATAAGCCAAGTTGAAGTGAAAGACAATCAGCCCCATAGTTAAAGGACAGTTATTAGGTTTATATAAACATACTTGACTAAGTAGAGGCTCCTGGGGCATACCAATCATCCGTGGCTGAATTGCTTGAAACTGATCCATGTTTGGCATTTGCCCTGGGATTTGCGAAAATGATGGATGGGGCTGCATAGCCTCTCCGGGGAACTGGCTGCAATGCAATAAAAATAAATATTTAAAAAAAACTTTTTTTTTTAAAAAACTGCAATTTATACCTTCACCCCAGTCCCAGGATAATACGGGCAAGTAACCACATTATTCAGGAGCGCATGACCTGAAGACAATTCAGTTTCTAAAGTTAAGAAATACACTTTACACTGACAATTGTTTCCCTTTAGTCATTCAGTAGATATAGGTCATATTTCATAAATGTACTCACAAAGGCGGCTGAGGAGGGGAAGCAGAGGGGCTTGAAGCCTCTTTCTTTGTCTCATCAGCTGCTTCAGGCTCATCATCATAATCAAATCTGTCAAGTAACTACAAAGGAAACTTTTATGAATATATATTGCAGCAGAATGTCAGTTCTGGTGTAAAGATACTTTAAAGAAGAGTCACCTTGTCAAAAGCAGTTTTCCTCTCAGACTGATGTGACATTGGATTCATTTGAGGAGCAGTAGTTGGTACCTGAGCATAAACATTTTCATCTATAACTGGAGACTGTGGTTTTGGGGGCTGCTGGAAAGTCTGTAGAATCTGCTGAAGCTATGGAGAAGCAAGTCAGTAAAAGTTTGAACACAGAGAAAAAAAATGTCTAAAATGGCATAACCAATTAAAGGGGTATTCCCACCACATACAATGGGGGCATATCACTGGGACCCGCACCTACAAGGAGAACAGAGCGGGAAGAGCTGTGGCTTGAGCACCCCAGGTTTCCCGGGGTCCGTCCACCACCAAACACTGCTCCCAAACAAATGAATTCTAGCGCACGCGCGGCCCCTGCTTCCATTCATTTCTATGGGGGAGACTGAAATAGCCAAGGCAGCGCTCAGCTATTTTCGGCGGCCCCATTGAAATGAATGGAGGGCAGCTGCGCATGCGCAGTGTGCCCTCCATTCATTTCCCTGCTCCGTTCTCGTAGGTGCCACCTCTGGGACCCGCATCTATCTTACAATGGGGGCATATCGTATTGATATGCCCCCATTGTATGTGATGGTACCACCCCTTAAGGGTACATGCACACGTTAAGGATTCATGTGTGGATAATCCGCACTGAAATCTGCAGGTGTTCGTAGGCAAATCTGTGCGGTCAATCCGCATTAATTGGTACGGATTTGTGTGCGGATTTTACTAAGTGAATGAAGAAAATCCAGTCAGGAAAAATAAAATAAATTGACATGCTGCCAATTTTAAAATCAGCACCGCAAGTCAAAATCTGCGTGGGAAAAAATCTGCATCGTGTGCATTGCGAGTTTCAAATTCTCATAGAATACAATGTATATGACCTATGGTGCGGATTTTCCGCACACAATCCTGATCGTGTGCATTTAGCCTTAGGCTACTTTCACACTAGCGCTTGATCGGATCCGTTCTGAACGGATCTGATCATATTAATGCAGACGGAGGCTCCGTTCAGTACGGATCCGTCTGCATTAATAACAGTGCGCAAGATGCCTGAGCGGATCCGTTCAGACCTTCAATGTAAAGTCAATGGAGGACGGATCCGCTTGAAGATTGAGCCATATGGTGTCATCTTCAAGCGGATCCGTTCCCATTGACTTACATTGTAAGTCTGAACGGATCCGCTCGCCTCCGCACGGCCAGGCGGACAGCTGAACGCTGCTTGGCCGTGCGGAGGCGAGCGGAGGCTGAACGCCGCCAGACTGATGCAGTCTGAGCGGATCCGCTCCATTCAGACTGCATCAGGGCTGGACGGAGGCGTTCGGGTCCGCTCGCGAGCACCTTCAAACGGAGCTCACGAGCGGACCGACGAACGCTAGTGTGAAAGTAGCCTTAAATGGAGTAAATGTATAACACAGCCTTAGAGCTTTTTCACATGCTGTATTTTGTGTGCAGATTTCTGTGGAATCAGTCTCCCACTATTGTAATGGGAATCTGCCCCACCATTTATTTCGGTGAAGATTAGCCAATCATGTTACCCAGTGACATGGCACAATCTTGGTGTGATTTTAGCACAGAAACTGCGCTGGTGTCTACATGCAGATTAGCACCAATTGATGAGCCCAAGACCTTATGCACACAGGTGTTGCCCATCCATGCTCGTATCGTGGACAGCAAACAGCGGGTCCGCAATATACGGGCGCTGGCCACTTGTGCACCGCATCACGGATGCGGATCCATTCACTTAAATGGGTCCACAATCCAAAAGGTGCAGTGCCGAACGGAGGCACGGAACCCCACAGAAACACTACAGAATGCTTCCGTGGGGTTCCTCTCCATGCCTCCTAACAGCAAAATAATAGAACATTTTATTTATTTCTTTGCAGTGCGGCCGGATCACGGACTCATTCAAGTTGAATTGAGTCTGGATCCGTCTGCAGAATCTGCATGGATGCTGCCTGTGCATTGGAGACCGCAAATTGCAGTCCCCAGTGCACAGAACGGCCAAGTAATGGCTGTGTGAATGAGGCGTAAATCTGAGGGTGGATACACTGCAAAACAGTGGCAGAAAATGCACAAGTGGCTATTACAACGATACCACATATGTATAGGTTATTTATGTCTAAATAGTGTAAAAATAAATTTAAACCGAGAAAAGTTTTTTATTTTTTATATCACCATATTCTGACCTCCATAAGCCCCATGAGCAGGCGCCATGTTTGAGCAGTGCCACACATGTACGGTGCTGGAAGTGAAGGGGTTAAAGGGGTTTTTCAAGATAATAATAAAAAATAAATAAAAAAAGATCATATGAGTGCGGGACAATAGCCTGCGGGCGGCCCGATGTGCACAGCATCATTGTAATTTATGATGCAGTGTACTCCTGTGTGCACGATCAATGCCGCTCCGGGACAAATGGCCCACTCATGGACTGTATGTCTTGGAGGGCATACAGTCGTGTGCATGAGCCCTTAACCTGTAGCGATGACATGTCCATCATTCATATAACCAGAGCAGCAATGCATTTAAAATGTGATTACGTTTTTTAGATTCTTATTTCAGGCAGTTGAGCTAATTTAAACAAGAAGGATCTTTGAAACCTTTTGCCAGCTAGATAATAAGTTATGTGGCCTAGTATCATCCTGCTAATAAAAAGGAGAAAAAAAAAAGGTCATCATACAAAAGAGCTGTGAATGAGAGGGTTACCTGTTGCCCTTGGCTGCTTTGAAACAACTGAGCTACAGCAGCAAATGCATCTGGATTGGGTAACTGAGGAACAGACACGGCAGGTACAGAGCTAGGGGCCTCTTCTGGAGGATCCAAAGGCAATGTTGGAGGAGGGGGAGAAGCACCTGCAAAAAATGATAAACCTTTGTTTAGTCTGCATCATACAGCATTGGGCGATTAAAAAGTATGTTCCAGAGGTAAATAAAAACTCGGGCAACCCCTGTACATGTGATTGTAAAATGACAAAACCATCAATACTTGCCCATTTTCTTCCAGGTTTCTGCTGCGCTGTGCTCCCCACAGTTTTTTTCCTGGCTGTACCATTGATGTTCCATACACAAAGGTCACTGCAGTCCAATTACTAGCCTCAGCAGTATGTCCTGTATACGTCTGAGGCCAGTGATTGGCTGCTGTGGAAATTTTTTTTTTTTTACGGATGCCATTTTTAGAAACTGATGTTAAAAACGTTCCTGCTCAATTGTACTGAGGCTGTCAGTCCGTGAAAACGGACAAAATAGAACACGTTCAATTTTTTTTTATGTCTGTTCATGGGCCATAAAAAAAAAAAAAAAGTGTAAATAACCCAAAAGACTACAATTAGGAAAAAAAAAACTGCCGTCACACACCCATTTTGTCATATTGTCATGTGAATGTAGCCTTAGGGGCAGTACCATTAGGTTTTTTTCATATTTTTTATTTATTTGCTAGATTACGGCTAGTCATGTATACCTGAGTTAGTCTGTCAATTATAGCCAAAAGATCTGTAATTATCTTATAATATCTTATAATAAGAGCTTTCATTAATGTCTCCTGACCATTTCCACTGCTCCCTTAAAAGACCGTTGCTATGGCTCATCTGTCTCCGGCTAGGAAGACTGAGGGGCGGTCCTTCACACTGCATGCCTGCATTAGGCTTCAGAGTGAGGAGGCGTGTCTCTCAGTAATCCAATCTGATTGGCTGGCAGGAAGCTGCTGGTTACAGCAGTTTGTATGTGACCTGAGGGAATGCAGTTTTGGCCTCAGAAACTGGCAGAGGAGCCATCTTGAGAAGATCCTCCTAATGTAGGATTCAAAACAGCTGTAACTAAGGGGAAAACCCAAGGAAAACAGTGGTAAGGGAAGAAACTAAAGATTGCTTTATGCATAATGCGGCTGCAGCAGTAACATATGCTAAAATAGATTTTTTTGATGAAAATATGAGTTATCCTTTAACATCCTTTTTCGTTTTCTCAATAATTGCTCATCCACCTGAGCAAACACTACCCACATTTCCGGTAGTGAAAGGGTTAAACTAAACATAGTACTTATTAATTACAAACAATAAAAGTCACTTCAGTTCCATATTTCTGCCTGCACACGAGAAGGGCACACTGTTTATGGTGAACTGCCTGTATTGGACAGGTAGAGCACTTGGTTTTAATGCTGCGGTCGTGTACGTGCAGTCTAAGGGTACTTTCACACTTGCGTTAAACTTTTCCGGTATTAAGTTCCGTCTTACGGGCTCAATACCGGAAAAAAACTGATCGG
The DNA here is from genome assembly GCF_014858855.1 of Bufo gargarizans. Taxonomy (NCBI): domain Eukaryota; kingdom Metazoa; phylum Chordata; class Amphibia; order Anura; family Bufonidae; genus Bufo; species Bufo gargarizans. Next base: position 592,909,439 of record NC_058082.1, on the reverse strand, counting down.
TTTTATCCTAATGCATTCTGAATGGAAAGCAATCCGTTCAGGGTGCATCAGGATGTCTTCAGTTCAGTCACGGTGTGGTTTTTGGACTGAGAAAATACTGCAGCATGCTGCGGTATTTTCTCTGGCCAAAATTCCAGAACACTTGCCTGAATGCCTGATCCAGCATTAGTTTACATTGAAATGCATCAATGCCGGATCCAGTATCAAGTGTTCCGGTAAAACGGATCTGGTTTCAAGGTCTGCACATGCGCAGACCTTTAAAATTGTGAAAAATAATAAATACCAGATCCGTTTTTTGACACTGGAAAAACAGATCCGGTATTGCAATGCATTGCAGGATCCTGATCAGTCTGCAAATGACATGCGTTTGCATACAGTTTTCCTGATCAGGCAGGCAGTTCAGGCTGCCTACCGGAATAAAACAACGCAATGGTGAAAGTACCCTAAAGCCTGTGACTTACTAAATACTCTTAACATGGCACAGAGATCCTACCTTCTTCATTAGCAGAACTATCAGCCAATAATTCTGCAGGTGCAGCATCCGCTGCCATATCCAGTAATGGTTGAATGATCTCAATTTTAAATACTCCATTTTTTTGCCACAAGTTTAATACCCGAACAATCTTACTCTAAAAAAAAAAATGGAAAAGAAAAATGTAAGTTTCTAAAAGAAATACAGGTAACAACATGTCAAGCCAATCTTTAACTAGGACAGAATCTAGGGATAAAAAAAAATCTTATGGGGCAATTACAGACTTCTATCTAAACCTAGATGAAAAGTCCAGAATGCCTCAATGTAAAAGCATTGAACATTTCCAATTACAAAAAAGGAAGAAAAGGTATAGAACATTTAAGAGGCTCCTTAACAAATGACAGTCTACATGAAAGCCAATACCAAACCATCTCTGGATTTTCCAGAGACGTTAAGATGTTTGTGCACTACCTTATCTTCTGTTGGACAGAGATACAAACACTGGAAAGTTGCTGTTAGGTTCTTGATGAATCTCGGACCAAATACATCTTTGTCAAATCCAAACTGATGGCGAGACTGCCGAACAATTGAGTCAATGACATATAACCCTGGCACTTTATATTCCGGTTTACACTGGAGAAAAAGTAAAAAAATAAATATAATCAATATCACATACACACAAAAATCATAAACACCTGTCACCACAATTAAGAGCATGCATTTCCCCCTTTAAGGTAGGAAGCACTGAGATCAGATAGATAAATGTTACTCCTAGTGCAATGCTTGGGTGTAGTAGGGGCACGCGACACAGATTCAAGAGTACAAGAGTGCACCCTAGTCCTGCAATACACCCAGGCCTATATTACGTATCAGTTTGTTCTGGCTCAATTTTTATAGCGATTTGATAGAAGCAAAACACATGTGGATTTGCTGTGGATTTTATGCTGTGCATCACAAAGGGTGAAACGTTTTGAGAAATCCACAGTATAAGATGATGTTCAGTTGATTTAAAATCCCCACTCAATGTTAATTTTTGTGATGACTATTAAGTAGTTGCTTTTTTTTGCATATTTTCCACAGTATATACCCTCTTGTGTGCGTTTATCCCAAGCCATTCACCTCAATGGTGGTGCTGCGGCTGAATCTGGCATACATTTATTTTTTTTGCTCTCCCTTCTCCGTGTTAAAGAAACAAGACGGGGGACGAGGTCGTACTTGGCAGATTAAAGACTGGAGAATAGGTAAAGAAAATGGGGACTAAACTATACATAAAGCAGTTTACGGTGGGAGAAGTATTTCTGGGAGGGACACATCCACATGAGAAGGTTTTTTTATGCAGTTTAACCCAAAGCCAGGGGCAGAATCACAAGGAACGGGAAATAAAGGACTTCTATTTCTCACTGGATTCACTTCTGGCTACAAAAGAAAGACTGCAACTAAAACACTGGTTACAAGTGAGCTAATCAGTAGTAGAGTAGTACTTTATTTAATATGTACACAATTATACTATTACTGTCGGCATGTAGTTGCACCCTTTTTATTGCACAATACGTCACCGTGCAGTTGTACCCTTTTTGTCGCACGACACATGTCACCCTAGCCCAGTGCTTCTCAATTATTTTCTGTCATGCCCCCCCCAGGAAGAAGAAAACATTTCGCGCCCCCCGTGCAACTGTAAATAGTATCATTTGTCTATAAAATTGTTATAAGTAGATCCCCTCTGTGCCAGTAATAACAGCCGCCCCCACCCTTTGCCAGTAATGTTATGGGGGGGATCTGTGGCTGGCTGGCACTGTTACGGGGGGGGGGGAGATCGGGATCTGTGGCTGGCACCGTTACAGGGGGATCATCTGTGGCTGGCTGGCACTGTTACGGGGGGGGGGGGGGAATCATCTGTGGCTGGCTGGCACTGTTACGGGGGGGGGGGGGGTGGGGATCATCTGTGGCTGGCTGGCACTGTTACGGGGGGGGGGGGGGGGATCATCTGTGGCTGGCTGGCACTGTTACGGGGGGGGGGGGGGGATCATCTGTGGCTGGCTGGCACTGTTACGGGGGGGGGGGGGGATCATCTGTGGCTGGCTGGCACTGTTACGGGGGGGGGGGGGATCATCTGTGGCTGGCTGGCACTGTTACGGGGGGGAGGGGGATCATCTGTGGCTGGCACCGTTACAGGGGGATCATCTGTGGCTGGCACCGTTACAGGGGGATCATCTGTGGCTGGCACCGTTACAGGGGGATCATCTGTGGCTGGCACCGTTACAGGGGGATCATCTGTGGCTGGCACCGTTACAGGGGGATCATCTGTGGCTGGCACCGTTACAGGGGGATCATCTGTGGCTGGCACCGTTACAGGGGATCATCTGTGGCTGGCACCGTTACAGGGGGATCATCTGTGGCTGGCACCGTTACAGGGGGATCATCTGTGGCTGGCACCGTTACAGGGGGATCATCTGTGGCTGGCACCGTTACAGGGGGATCATCTGTGGCTGGCACCGTTACAGGGGGATCATCTGTGGCTGGCACCGTTACAGGGGGATCATCTGTGGCTGCACCGTTACAGGGGGATCATCTGTGGCTGGCACCGTTACAGGGGGATCATCTGTGGCTGGCACCGTTACAGGGGGATCATCTGTGGCTGGCACCGTTACAGGGGGATCATCTGTGGCTGGCACCGTTACAGGGGGATCATCTGTGGCTGGCACCGTTACAGGGGGATCATCTGTGGCTGGCACCGTTACAGGGGGATCATCTGTGGCTGGCACCGTTACAGGGGGATCATCTGTGGCTGGCACCGTTACAGGGGGATCATCTGTGGCTGGCACCGTTACAGGGGGATCATCTGTGGCTGGCACCGTTACAGGGGGATCATCTGTGGCTGGCACCGTTACAGGGGATCATCTGTGGCTGGCACCGTTACAGGGGGATCATCTGTGGCTGGCACCGTTACAGGGGGATCATCTGTGGCTGGCACCGTTACAGGGGGATCATCTGTGGCTGGCACCGTTACAGGGGGATCATCTGTGGCTGGCACCGTTACAGGGGGATCATCTGTGGCTGGCACCGTTACAGGGGGATCATCTGTGGCTGGCACCGTTACAGGGGGATCATCTGTGGCTGGCACCGTTACAGGGGGATCATCTGTGGCTGGCACCGTTACAGGGGGATCATCTGTGGCTGGCACCGTTACAGGGGGATCATCTGTGGCTGGCACCGTTACAGGGGGATCATCTGTGGCTGGCACCGTTACAGGGGGATCATCTGTGGCTGGCACCGTTACAGGGGGATCATCTGTGGCTGGCACCGTTACAGGGGGATCATCTGTGGCTGGCACCGTTACAGGGGGATCATCTGTGGCTGGCACCGTTACAGGGGGATCATCTGTGGCTGGCACCGTTACAGGGGGATCATCTGTGGCTGGCACCGTTACAGGGGGATCATCTGTGGCTGGCACCGTTACAGGGGGATCATCTGTGGCTGGCACCGTTACAGGGGGATCATCTGTGGCTGGCACCGTTACAGGGGGATCATCTGTGGCTGGCACCGTTACAGGGGGATCATCTGTGGCTGGCACCGTTACAGGGGGATCATCTGTGGCTGGCACCGTTACAGGGGGATCATCTGTGGCTGGCACCGTTACAGGGGGATCATCTGTGGCTGGCACCGTTACAGGGGGATCATCTGTGGCTGGCACCGTTACAGGGGGATCATCTGTGGCTGGCACCGTTACAGGGGGATCATCTGTGGCTGGCACCGTTACAGGGGGATCATCTGTGGCTGGCACCGTTACAGGGGGATCATCTGTGGCTGGCACCGTTACAGGGGGATCATCTGTGGCTGGCACCGTTACAGGGGGATCATCTGTGGCTGGCACCGTTACAGGGGGATCATCTGTGGCTGGCACCGTTACAGGGGATCATCTGTGGCTGGCACCGTTACAGGGGGATCATCTGTGGCTGGCACCGTTACAGGGGGATCATCTGTGGCTGGCACCGTTACAGGGGGATCATCTGTGGCTGGCACCGTTACAGGGGGATCATCTGTGGCTGGCACCGTTACAGGGGGATCATCTGTGGCTGGCACCGTTACAGGGGGATCATCTGTGGCTGGCACCGTTACAGGGGGATCATCTGTGGCTGGCACCGTTACAGGGGGATCATCTGTGGCTGGCACCGTTACAGGGGGATCATCTGTGGCTGGCACCGTTACAGGGGGATCATCTGTGGCTGGCACCGTTACAGGGGGATCATCTGTGGCTGGCACCGTTACAGGGGGATCTGTGGCTGGCACCGTTACAGGGGGATCTGTGGCTGGCACCGTTACAGGGGGATCTGTGGCTGGCACCGTTACAGGGGGATCTGTGGCTGGCACCGTTACAGGGGGATCTGTGGCTGGCACTGTTACAGGGGGATCTGTGGCTGGCACTGTTACAGGGGGATCTGTGGCTGGCACTGTTACAGGGGGATCTGTGGCTGGCACTGTTACAGGGGGATCTGTGGCTGGCACTGTTACAGGGGGATCTGTGGCTGGCACTGTTACAGGGGGATCTGTGGCTGGCACTGTTACAGGGGGATCTGTGGCTGGCACTGTTACAGGGGGATCTGTGGCTGGCACTGTTACAGGGGGATCTGTGGCTGGCACTGTTACAGGGGGATCTGTGGCTGGCACTGTTACAGGGGGATCTGTGGCTGGCACTGTTACAGGGGGATCTGTGGCTGGCACTGTTACAGGGGGATCTGTGGCTGGCACTGTTACAGGGGGATCTGTGGCTGGCACTGTTACAGGGGGATCTGTGGCTGGCACTGTTACAGGGGGATCTGTGGCTGGCACTGTTACAGGGGGATCTGTGGCTGGCACTGTTACAGGGGGATCTGTGGCTGGCACTGTTACAGGGGGATCTGTGGCTGGCACTTATATATGTGCCATCCACAGACCCCCCACCCCATAACAGTGCCATCCACAGACCCCCACCACTTAACTGTGCCATCCACAGATTCCGTGTGCCCGCCGCCGCAGTTTAAAGTTATTAAACATGCCCCCCTCACTCCTAATAGTACCGTATATCCGAATTCCTTCTGTATAATGCTTCATTCATAAAGCAGGCGGCGCAGGCACGTGACATCACTGAGGGACGCGCCGGTCGCCCGGCCCGCCTGCAGGCATTATACAGAAGAAATTCGGATATACCCGGTACTATTATACCGGAGGGAGCGGTGGGACGGGGCTATAGTACAGTGACCGCACCGCCCCACCGCTATTGCCGGCCCCCAGCTCCTCCTCCCAGTCCCTCCCCCGGCCCCCGCTCCGTACTGCGCCGGCCTCTGATCAGAGGAAGGGAGATGAGCGCTTCCACAATGGAAGCGCTCATCTCCCTGCCGCACACACCCCAAAGGCCGGCCCTGAACAAGCCCCCCTTTACGGAGCCTGGCGCCACCCCTGGGGGGCGCGCCCCACTATTTGAGAAGCACTGCCCTAGCCTAAAACAAACTTTTTCAGAGTAAAAAGCTTAAGGCAATGTCACACAATAAATAAGTAAATAAAATCTTTCACCTTTTTAATGAACTTTTCTACAATCTGGACCACGTGTTTGTAAAGCTGTTGAGAAAAAAATTGCAAAATAAGAACATATTCAAGAGTACTGTATTTTAGAGAGTATACATACTGCTGCAGCACAGAAATGTGTCACAAGACCTCGGGCATATATCAAAATGGTTGTCTGGTTTTCTCAGTGATGGTCCTACCCACAGGGCAGGTCATCAATATCAGATGGGCAGGGGTCTGACTCCTGGAACCTCTGCCAATCAGATGTTTTAAAGGGAATATGTTGGAAAAAGGAGATTTTTGTGAAACTCACCTGTAAAATCTTTTTCTCGTCTTTTCCATTGGGGGACACAGACCATGACCATGGGTATAGCTTAGAGGTATTAGTAGGAGGGACACTATGCAAATGAAAGAGCTCCTCCTCCTCGGGCTATACCCCCAGACTCCACCAGGAGGAACTCAGGCGTTGCACAAGCAGTAGGAGAAGGAGCAAGAAAAAATCATGGAAACCATCGGACCAAGCCATAAGGTCCAACCAGAAACAAAAAACTGAACTAAAGACCCCTCCTGCAACAGGAATAATGGGTGGGAGCTGTGTCCCCCAATGGAAAAGACGAGAAAAAGATTTTACAGGTGAGTTTCACAAAAATCTCCTTTTCTCGTGCTTTTTTCCATTGGGGGACACAGACCATGGGACGTCCAAAAGCAGTCCATGGGGTGGGAAAAAAATATCAGCACCGCCAGGAGGAACGCCCCAACGGTCAAACAGGAACCACAGCCTGCAAAACCCTGCGGCCAAAGCCGCATCAGCCGAAGCCAGTGAATGCAACTGACAAAAATTTGCAAAGGTATGCAAGGACGACCAGGTGGCCGCCGTACACAGCTGAGACGCAGAGGCACGACTGCGTCTTGCCCAGGAAGCCCCCTCCGCCCCAATGGAGTGAGCGGCAATTCTAGCCGGGGGAACTCCACCACAAGCGTGACAAGCCGCGGAAATAGCCAAGCAGATCCAGAGCGCCAAGAACGGCGGACGGAAGCAGTAGCCGCGAGACACACCTTCAGGACCCGTACAACATCCAGGGAATGCAGAGTGCGTTCCTCGGGGTTAGCCGGAGAAGGACAAAAGGAAGGCAGGACAAGATCCTCATCAAGGCGGAAGGGAGAGACCACCCTGGGCAAAAAGAAGGGGACTGGACGGAGCACAACTTAATCCTGGAGGAAAACCATTAAGGCTCCTGACAGGAAAGAGCGGCCAGCTTCGACACCAGTCTGACCTAAAAGCTCGTGATGGGACGTGAACTCACCGCCACTGCATAATAGCCCAGAACTTTAATCACTACGCTATGTAGCTGTATCAGAAGCTATAGTCACAAGGAAGTCCAGATGAGAACAGTCAGAGAGACCCTCCTCAAAGGCTCGAAGGGAGCCGACTGCAGAGCGCGCAGAACCAAATTGAGATCCCAAGGAGACAAAGGGGGAACATACGGGGAACCGAATGCGCCACCCCCGAAGAAAGGTCACCACCGGACCCTTAAGAGCAAGGGACCTCTGACGGCCCGCGCCGAAACCTGACCTTACAGGGAACTAAGCGACAGTCCCTGCACAAGCCCAGACTGAAGAAAAGACAGTACCATCAAGATGGAAAACCGAAGGGGAGGGAACCCCGAACCCTCAAAAAAGGATAGGAAGGCCATCCAGGTACGATAGTAAATCCGGGAGGAAGAAGACTTCCCCGGACTGATCATGGTCCTAACCACTGAATCCGAGAACCCCATCTTTATCAGGATGGCGGTTTCAACAGTCACGCCGGTAAACGAAGAGACCGCAAATTCCGGTGGAAGAACGGGCCCTGAGACAGTAAGTCCTGTCCGTCGGGAAGAGGCCATGGGGCGTCCGCCAGCAACCGAGCCACGTCCGAAAAACCACGCGCGGCGAGGCCACTCTGGGGTGATGAGAACGGTCGGAGTCCCTTCCGCCTCGAACTGGCGTAGACCCTTTGGTAGGAGAGGAAAACAGAGGAGGCTGAAGTCCTGCCACGGAGACACCTGCGCATCCATCCGTACGCCTCCGGATCTCGGGCGCGAGCCAGGACCACTGGGATCTTGTTGTTGAACCCGGACGCCATTAAGTCCACATCCGGACGGTCCCATCTGTGGCAGATTTCTTCGAACCCTTCTGGATGCAGAGACCACTCGCTTGGATCCACCGTGTTGTGGCTTAGAAAGTCCGCTGTCCAGTTGTCCATTCCTGGAATGCAAACTGCTGACAACACCGGAACGTGAGTCTCCGCCCACGTCAGAATTCACTTCACCTCCTGCATCACCATCCGGCTGCGGGTCCCGTCCTGATGGTCGATATAGGCCACGGCCGCGGCATTGCCCGTTTGAACCCGCACTGGGAGGCCCGCAAGGAGAGAGGTCCAATAGGAGAGAGAGAGCGGAAAAAATCGCCCTCAATTCCAGAAAGTTGATTGGAAGGCGAGACTCTGCCGCCGGCCAAATTCCTTGAACCGTGCGAGACTGGAAAACGCCCCCCCAACCCAGGATGCTGGCATCGGTGGCGGCGATCGCCCAGGAGAATGCGAGAAAGGAACTCCCCGACCTCAGGTTCTTTGGGAACAGCCACCAAGGGAGAACTGCCCGAACCCGCTGAAAGGTAAAGGATCTCCTGTTGCGCCAGGCGAGTGTGAAACTGGGCATATGGAAAGGCCTCGAAAGAGGCTACATAAGACCCAGGACCTGCAAGTATTCCCGAATGGAGAGGCACGGGGAGCGCAGCAGATGCGACACTGCCCCCTGGACCTGGGAGGACTTGAAGGCTGGTAGAATACTTTGGCAGCCGAGGTGTCCAAAATCACCCTCCGGAAGGAGAGCCTCTGGGACGGGAAGAGGCAGGAGTTTGGGAAAGTTACCAGGCAGCCGAACCGTTCCAGGGACTGAACAGTGATCCGGACGCTGTCCGTGGTCTGCGGTAGAGAGGGGGGCCTCTATCCGGATATCGTCCCGACAGGGCAGCAAAGGAATGCCCCTGGTACGAAGAAGCGCCATGAGCGGTCCAGGACCGTGGCAAGGACCCGCGGGGTGGTCGCCAACCCGAAGGAAGGGCGACAAACTGACAGTGTCGACCCATAATGGCGAAGCGCAGGAATCGATGGTGGGATTCCGCAATCGGGACATGTGATAGGCCTAGGAGCAGCAGGGCGGGCTGACTGGGCCCTCTAGTGCCGGGAAGGCTGGTGCAAAGGAAGGCCTCTTTGCGGGCGACCTGAGACCCCCGGCGGAGGAAGCAGGCGACGGCCTACCAGATGAGAAACGGCAAAAGGCATGCAGAGACGAACTCGTCCAGCTGATCCCCACAAGGCCTGGAAACCCCAAAGGGGAGATTAGCAAGGGAACGCTTGGTGTGTCAGCGTCCCACACCTTCAATCAGATCTCTTCGCGCTGAGTGACAGAGATGGCCAACCTGCGGGCAAAGAGGGAAACAATGTCCCTAGAAGCTTCGCAAAGAATGTTAGAAGCCTGAGACATCTGGAGAACCAACTCCAGTGTGTTAGTAGCCGCATCTCGTACCGCCAGTTCCTGGTGGTGGTGTTGTAACCACACCGAGAGAGCACTGGCTACCCCTGCTGAGTGAAAGGTAGGTCACAGGGACGCGCTGCCAGCGAAAAAAGGACCTGGAAGAGAGTCTATGCGTCTGTCTACAGCATCCTGGAAAGAGGAACTGACTAAGACAGGAAGGGCCACATAATTGGCTAATCCGGCCACCGGAGGATCCACCTTAGGGGGAGGAGACACCTCTCCTCGCCGTCAGCAGGGAAAGGAAAGTATATTCATGCGCTGGGTGGTCGAGAACCTTATTAAGACCACCCCAGGCCCTGGACATGACCGCGGAAAAATCCCTCATGGACCGGGAACATGGTAGTCTCCGACTGCCTGGACGGAAAAAGGGGGAACTCCTGACCAGTGGAAGGAGGAGAATCCCCTTGGAGAATAAAGGTGTCTCGGACAGTCACCACTAAGTCAGCCACCCTGGTGGAGAGCTTAGGCGAGGGGTCCCGCTCCATGACCTAATCAGAGCCGGAAATTCTCCTTCAGACTTGCGCTCCCTAAGGGAGGGGAGAGTCGCCCGAACGCGCCTCTAGACGAGGGGGGAGTGGGGGAGAGCCAGAGCCATCCGAGGAGGGATGCTGCTGCTCACGCTCCCTGTTAGTATTCGGGCGTCTTCTGTGGAAAACCACTTAGAGAGGTGGTTGGCGTCACAGGATTTGAAAATGCCCTATAGTCCAAAAAGGACGTGGCTCGTCCGAGCCGGATAATTCTCCTTCGGAGTACTCTCCCTAGGGAGGGGGAAGAGCAGTCCGCAAGCGCCACCGGCGAGGTGAGGGGGGTGGAGAGACAGAGACATCCGAGGTGGGATGCTGCCGCTCACGCTGCCTCTTCGTAGTCAGTCACCCACTGTGGGGACCACTGAGAGAGATGGAGTCGTTAGCGCCACAGGATTAAAGGACATGGTTGCCTTGGTGACTAAGACCAATTTAGCGGCCGCGCTGGACATGGCAGATGCCCAAGCGGGGACCGCAGGCCCCCAGGGACGTGGAGGAGGGGGGGTAAGGCAGGGATGCAGGTAATACTTATCTGCTCCTGCAGAACTTCTCCCTCGACTCCAGGACCAGCAGGGATGCACCTCTTCAGGCGTCTGACTCCTTGTCCAGGAGTGCAGTGTTCTGGTGGAGGGTGGCAGCAGGAGACCCAGTAGCTGGTGGGATACCGGAGCTGCAGGTCGAGCCCGGATCCACTTGTCTTCTTTGGGGGGCAATGGAGGCAGCCAGGCAGCGTCCAAGGACGGCAGCGGGCATTCCACGGGGGACCAGGAAGGCGCCATGCCGACCTGTGTCCCCATCTAGAATAATATAAACAATTTTTGAAGGCTGAAAGGGGCTTTGAACTCAGAAAGCCTGGACATGGGGCAACAGCAGCAGTACCACTGAGCTACCAGCTTGCCTGGCACAAAACGGAGTAGAGTGATGAGGAGCTGCACGGCCATGAGCAAACAGAGTCTCCGGTGTAAGGAGAGTCAGAGCGGCATGCCGAGGCTCCGCCTCCCCTAACGCGTCATTATGGCGCGAAAAAAAGCGCGCGGAAATAAGCGCGCGCGCGAAAATATGGCGCGCGAAAATTTGCGCGAGCGCGAAAATATGCGCGAGCGCGAAAATATGCGCGAAAATAAGCGCACCACGTGGAGGAGCGGCCTGCCGGCGGGCGCTGAGGGAGCGCAGCAGCCAAGGCCCGACGAGAGAAGCGCTGAAGCCCACAGTTTAAGGGGAAGAGATGCCAGTACTCCAGTGCCAAAATGAAGAAAGTGCCCCATCAGGATCCTTCTTCAAGCTCACCCAGGCAGCCACAGACAAATAGACACAGAGGGAGGGGGAGGGATTGTGCAACACTTATCTGCTCAGCATGCTCCCTCGATGTCCAGACCAGCAGGGATGCGCCTCTTCAGACTTCTGACTCCAATCCAGGAGAACAGTGCTCTGGAGGAGGGTAGGCAGCAGGCGTCCCAGCAGCTGGTGGGATGCCGGAGCTAACAGGTCGAGCCCGGATCCACTTATCTTCTTGGGGGGAAATGGAGGCAGCCAGGCAACGTCCCAAAGACGGCGGCGGGCACTCCACGGGGGACCAGGAAGGCGCCATGCCGACCTGTGTCCCCATCTAGAATAAAAATAACAAAAAGGAGTAGAATCAGAGAGTGTCAACCTCCTTCACCAGACACTAAGCAAAGACTGAGTTCCTCCTGGTGGAGTCTGGGGGTATAGCCCGAGGAGGAGGAGCTCTTTCATTTGCATAGTGTCCCTCCTACTAATACCTCTAAGCTATACCCATGGTCATGGTCTGTGTCCCCCAATGGAAAAAAGCACGAGAAATAACTTGTTTAAATCATGTTTTTATGTTTAACATTTTTAAAGAATTTTTTTTTTTTTTTTTTCCATGTCACAAGCTAAACCTGCTCATCTGTCATTCTAATCCTGCCTGTAATTGTATCACTTCTGTGTATAGATAAGACAGGATCCTCAATTCAAAATGGGTGATTATCACAGTTTATCTAGTCTCCTGCACTAAGCAGAATGCCAGTCAGGTATCTCACGGATGTGTGAATGAAGCCCAACTCTAAAGTGTTCATCGCTGTGGTTGTGCACGGCAGAACTCCGATAGCTACAAGAATGAATGTAAACCACGGGACACACTGATCACTGCCAACGTTTCAGGCCTGGATTCTGACTGCTGGGATAATGATACACATGTGCAGACACATCAAAAGTAAATAGTAATTTGATGCATTTTCCCCCTTTCCCAAGTGTTCCAATTGTATTAAAACTAAGGGTACCAAACCAACAGTCAAACCCAAAGACTGAAGTGGCCATCCTGTTGATTTATTTTGTCACTCATCTCCACAGATCCCCTGTGGCCACCTTGCTTTCTGGTCCCTCTTGATACAAGCAAAATCCCCACTTTCCATGGTTACTGCTATGGCCAGTAATTGACAGAGACCAGAGAAGACCCAGTGATTTGTGGGGAAATCTGTGAATGTAAGCAAGTACCTTGTGTTTATGCCACTCTGAACTTTTTATAAAAAATAAAAATAAAAAAAAGCTTGACAACTATTCAGGGTTGTACAAGCTACTATGGAAACTGACCCTGTTCGAAAGGCTGCGTGACCTCCTTTAAGAAATAATCCATCTACAGGTATTACTCTACTTACCTTGATGGCTTTAATTGCTGCTTTAGTTATAAGAATCATTTTTGCTCGAGAAATTGGAGGCTTCATATCCATGAGCGCAAAAAGCTGGGAAGAAAAACATTAAAGTTATCTCAAAAAGTCCTCAATGATGTTATTAGCTTTATTCATTTAGGCCAATTCCTTTAAGACTCCTTCACACAAATTTTCTCCAGCAATTTTTGCTCAAACAAGATCTTTTATCTTCTAAGTGCTATGTTTTTTAATTGTTAAACTGTGAACAATGTTTTTCCTTCCACATTCTTCCCTATAGAAATGTCAAAATGGCAGAAAAAAAACTTGCAAGAGCTTTAGGCGGGTGCGTTGCCGGAAACATGCACGATTTTTCCAGGCGAGTGCAAAGTGTAAACGCGTTTTGCTCGCGTGTGGGATCGACCGATATTGATTTTTTAGGGCCGATACCGATAATTTGTGAACTTTCAGGCCGATAGCCGATAATTTATACCGATATTCTGGGAATTTTCATTTTTAAAAAAAAAATAAAATAAATTCCCACAAATCTGCTGAAAATTAATGTTAATGTGTTTTTTTTTTGTAAATCTTTTTTTCATTTATATTTAATATTTTGGTGTTTTTATTATTTGTTTGTACCTTTTTTTTTATTTAACTAACTTTTAGCCCCCTTAGGGACTAGAACCCTTGTCCTATTCACCCTGATAGAGATCTATCAGGGTGAATAGGAGCTCACACTGTCCCTGCTGCTCTGTGCTCTGTGCACACAGCAGCATGGAGCTTATCATGGCAGCCAGGGATTCAATAGCGTCCTGGCTGTCATGGTAACCGATCGGAGCCCCAGCATTACACTGCTGGGGTTCCGATCGGAGGAGCAGGGGGGGGGGGGGGGGCCCTATGCGCCACCACTGCTTAATACTGGGGGGGAGGGGGGGCGCACTGCGCCACCAATGCTTAATACTGGGGGGGCTTGGGGGGGGGGAGGCGCACTGCGCCACCAATGCTTAATACTGGGGGGGGGGGCGCACTGCGCCACCAATGTCTGATACTGGGGGGCGCACTGCGCCACCAATGAAGCTTAATCTCTAATTTATTCATATACAGGAGGCGGGAGCTGGCTGCAGGATCACATAGCCGGCTCCCGACCTCTATGACCAGTAGCTGCGATCTGCGGCACCTGAGGAGTTAACTACCGCAGATCGCAGCTACAGCTCATAGAGGCCGGGAGCCGGCTATGTGATTCTGCAGCTCCCGCCTCCTGTATATGAATGAATGATAGATTAATCTTCATTGGTGGAGCAGTGGCCATAGCTCCTCCCCTCCTCCTGTCCCCTCTCCTTACATTGGCGGCAGCGGCAGGAGCAGCACAGGGGGAGGAGACACTGCTCCTTCTCCCCTGTGCTGCAGAGGAACACGGAGAGCGCCTATCAGCAGCGCAATCTGTGTTCCCCATACGGTATCGGAATATCGGCAAAATAAATGCCGATACCGATAGCGTTCAAAATCCTGAATATCGGCCGATATCGGTAAATCCGATAATCGGTCGATCCCTAATATTTGGTACCCAGACTTCTTCACAGAAGTTCAGGTTTGGATTCGGTGTTCTGTAAATTTTATTATTTTCCCTTATAGCATGCTTATAAGGGAAAATAGCATTCTTTAGTACAGAATGCTTAGAAGGTCAATTGAGGGTTAAAAAAATAATTAACTCACCTCCTCCAATTGATCGCATAGCTGCCAGTCTCCTGTTCTTTCTTTAGGACCTGTGGTGACGTCACTGAGCTCATCACATGGTCCATTACCATGGTGATGAATCATGTGATGTATCATGTGATGAGCACAGTGATGTCACCACAGGTCCTTTGACAGGTCCTGAAAAAAGAACAGGAGACCGGCAGCTACGCGATCAATTGGAGGAGGGGAGTTAATTTTTTTTTTTTAAAACCTCAATTGACCTACTAAGCATTCTGTATTAAAGAATGGTATTATTTTCCCTTATAACTATGTTATAAAGGAAAATACAGTGAATAGACTTTCATCTTAGCAACCATGCGTGAAAATCGCACCGCATCCGCACTTGCTTGCGATTTTCACGCAGCCCCATCACTTCTATGGGGCCTGCGTTGCATGAAAAACGCACAATATAGAGCATGCTGCGATTTTCACGCAACGCACAAGTGATGCGTGAAAATCACCGCTCATGTACACAGACCCATAGAAATGAATGGGTCCGGATTCAGTGCGGGTGCAATTCATTCACCTCACGCCCGTGTGAAAGAGGCCTTAGCATTCTGCATTAAAAAAAATATATATAAAAATTACAAAAAAAATAAAAAAAATTGTGAATTGAAGTGCACCATGCATGACCGGCCACCGCTCCTATTCACTTCTATAGGCTCGACAAATAGCTGAGCCAGCGCTCGGCTATTTTTGCCAGCCCCATAGAAAATCAATGGAGGGCAGCTGCGCATGTGCAGTGCGCCCTCCTTCACTTTCAAGGCTCGGTTATCGATCTAGGTGCGGGTCCCAGCGGTCGGACCCACACCTATAAGACCATGGAGGCACATCCTAGCGATAAGCCTCCCATTGTCTGTAATGAGACAACCCCTTTAAGTAATTGGCCTTTTAAGGATTGCAGTGGGGATAGTTTATTTTAACCCATTCTGTGTCACATATAGAAGAATACTGGTTTGAAACCCCCTTACAAAATTAACTCCTGGAAGGACCTTTGTTGGTGATCATACTTACCTGATCCCCAGTACTGGGCCCAGGCTCGTTTGCTCTCCAGCTTCCGTTGCTTGTCGAGTCCCTTCATGAAAACGTCCTGTTTGACGCTGTTACAGCCAATAACGGACCACTGCTTCCCTTGCATTATGTTAAATTGTCTTGTGATGCAAGGGGAGCAGATCTCCACTGTGGCCAGTGATTGGCTGCAGCGGCATCAAGATAAAAGTTTTCATGGAGAAGCCCAAGACCAGCAGCGGAGGCCTGGAACCGAATGTGCCAAGGCCCAGCACCTATAACAGTGTGGGCTGCAGCCTAGGAAACCTCATGCTTCTAAGCATCCCCGTTTTTTTTTTATTGGAACACTACAGTAGCCATGGGGGTGAGAGTAGGTGGGGGTTTTAAGGGAGGAACAGTGAGGGGGTGTAACGAAGGACGGTGAGCCTCAAGATTGATGGGGTTAGAAGAACGAATCAAAAGGAGAGACAAATAGGCAACTACACAAGGTAACACGTCTTATTTTTATTTTTTTTTACTTATACCGTAATTATATGTATTTTAAATTTGGCGACTAAAAATTTTCAGGTTAGGAGCCAATGGCCCCTTGATATTTTTTTCCAGTCTGGAGCACTGTAGGCGATCGCCACACAGACCTACCAATTCACACAGTATTTGCTGTGTGGACCAAAAATAAATACTAAAAACAGACATGTCAGTAGTGGTTACAGGTCCCCAATATTTCGCCTATATAACTAATGCTTAGGTGCTGTTCAGCATTCAAACATCATTTAAAGCATACCTTTGGTATCTGTGTATCTCGCAAAAAAAATTTAGTCTGTACCACATGCAGGGTGGATAAAAATCTATGATTTTAAATAAATAAAAAAATTAAAAAAAATCTGATTTTTTTTATTTAAATCAGATTTTTTTTATATAAAATGCTTTTTGAGGAAAATTGAAAACTGAATTTATAACATAAAGAGTTGAGAAAAAGATCTTAATCCTAACTTCTACAAACCTATAAATACAGAATCAACCCCTTCAGTGCCAAGTTTAAAGTTCAGTGAAAAGAATATAAATATTTCTTCTTCACTTTCACTTCAAAATATCACGTTCTTGTGTAGGCTGGGCTGACAGTCTAAGTTTCTTAAAATATATATATTTTCTTTAGCCAAATTAGTTAAACATGGATGTTTAAGCAAATAACATGCTGTAATGTCATTGTTTCAGTTGAATAAATCCTATTTAAATTGTTATTATTAAGGTAATGATTATTTTTCTCCTTCCTAAGTACAACAGAAAAATTGTCCAAATATGAATCTGTGAAAAACTAATGATTTAAATCAAGCCTTACTGACTAGTGATTTAAATCTGTTTGATTTAAATCAAATCCACCCTGACCACATGTAAAACAGATATAGTTAAAACAGAGTCCAAACATGTTCAAAAGGCCTCAATCCTCTGCAAACAGAACATGAATAACCAGAAACCAAGTAAGGACCCGGAGCACAACAGATGAACCTAAAAATCCCAGACCACCACTGTTCGTTTAAGTTAAAGAGTCTCTACCTTGGTAGTAATGGTCTGCAGAGCAGTTGGATGTCAATACCCGCTTTACTCCAAAGGAGTGATCTCACCAACAATGCAGACACTATTCCTTAAAGGGATTCTGTCATGAGATTTTACACCTATAACCTAAACATATGCATATGTCCGTACTAATCACATGAATCCTAAGCTGGCCTTATTAAACCTGCTTGTGGCTCTATTAGCCCAATTGTTTTTTTATAACCTGTCAAATCACCTACCTAAGGTGCCCAGGGGGACGCCCGTTAATACAGGGTGCCCGGCCGCACCCAGCGCCGCCCTCCCCGTCTGCAGTGCCGCCTTCTTAACCTCAGCGCTGCCTCCGCAATCTTCCCGTCCCTCTGCCAGATCCAGCGCGTGTGCCCATGCGGACTCCTGGCAGCGGCTTCGTTGAGCGAAGTGCGCATGCGCCGGCCTGATACGCATGCGCACTTCGCTCAACGAAGCCGCTGCCAGGAGTCTGCACGGGCGCATCAGGTTGAGCCTAGGGATCTGGCAGAGGGGCGGGAGCATTGCGGCACCAGACGGCGATGGGTGCGGCCAGGCACCCTGTATTAACGGACGTCCCCTTGGGCACCTTAGGTAGGTGATTGACCGGTTATAAAAAAACTTTTTTGGGCCAATAGAGCCACAAGCAGGTTTAATAAGGCCAGCTTAGGATTCATGTTATTAGTACAGACATGGGCATATGTTTAGGTTATAGGGGTAAAATCTCATGACCGAATCCCTTTAACCTATTTGTAGCATCCTCATCAACATTACCTCCTGTAGACTTGTATGGATAACCAAAAGTTGCTGTAGATAGCCTCATGCAGCCCCTAACACTTCCAAATCACTGACTGCTAGCTGGAGCTGCATAATCTTGGATCACTATCCTCCAACAGTCACATAGCCGAATAACATTGTGCACTGCTGGATCCCCATTCACTGTAATGGGATCTGACCGCTTTACGGAATATATACTGCTGGATAAAAAAAATGCTCTGTGCAGAAGTTTTTGTCCGGCTGAAAGCCGGCATGTATGCCGGATACAGTGAATTCCGGTAGTCTGTTCACAGTGCAGATGTGAACCCGTCCTATGGGGTACAGTAAAATATTAAGACTATTACCTCATTTAAAAGTAAATATAAAATAAAGGAATAGTTTTAATTCACAGTACCCAATAGTGGGCCCTTATTTGTCAGTGGGAAATTTTCTCTCCCACTGAGAAGAAATACACCACCACTAATGTCCTCCGCACCGTCTGTGTTGTGTCCACATCCTGGGCACCACAGTACAAAAAGTGGAATGACAGCCATCTCTTTAGTCCCACAGTAAGGTTGGGAGCACTGTGCATACACAGCACATATAGTGAGACCATGTGGTGCATAGGCCAGGAAGACTGCCAGTCTGTGTAAGATGTTGACACAATTGAGAGGTGACATCACAGGCAGAGGGAGAGGGTAACAGTCGCAAAGAGTTCGGAGTGCACAGGGGAGGTAAGTGGACCAAGAAAGGAGGTGGGCTTGGGCTCTTTTAAAAGATTAGAAATGCAGTGGTGGGTACTTTGTGCCTCATTTGCATAAAGTACAAACTTAATTTGTTGCGATCAGCAAGGCAAGTAAAGCTACCAAAGGTATGCTGTAAGGCAGGGATGCACAACCTGCAGGCCAGGGGCCACATGCACCCCTCAATACCATTCTGTGCTGCCCCCAATCATCTAGCAACAGACAAGCTCACATATATTCCTGCTTAGATGGGAGTCCTGGAAGTGTAACAAGGCATGTATGATATATACTGTATGTTCAATATGCCATAAATACAATATTTCAGTTGGCAATACCCCTTTAAATGCATTCCGTTCCCTTTAGTTGCCTTCCCATACCGGAGAGCAAACCGGATCCGGTTGCATTATCTTTAACATAGCCAAGACGGATACGTCAAGAACTCCATTGAAAGTCAATGGGGAATAGATCTGTTTTCTTTGACACAAACTGACAATAAATCTGACGTGTCAGGCATTACCATGTGGCTCTAGTGTCCAGTCCAGGAAACCTTTTTACCTCTACTTTGTTAGCAGAAGGTTGCTAATTTGAATCTTGCTAAAAGGTGTTGTGTACTCTTCGGTCTGCAGCACTATCATAACTCCTGTGCAACATGCCCGCTGTCTTGGGGCCACATTTGACTCTGATCTTTCCTTTGTTCCCCATATTCAATCACTTAAACGAGCCTGTTAGTCTGCACCTCAAAAATAATCGTCAGAATCTGCCCTTTTCTCACGGTGGAAACGGCAAAAACTCTTGTTGCCCTGATTCATTCACGTCTTAACTACTGCAACGCATTACTAATCGGCCCCCCTCTCACTAAACTCTCCCCCTCCTTCAGTCTGTCCTAAATGCTGCAGCCAGGCTCATTATCCATCCAATCACTACACTGATGCAACATGTCTGTGCCAGTCACTTCACTGGTTTCCCATTCACCACAGAATACAGTTCAAACTTCTCACCCTCACCCACAAGGCTCTCCACAGTGCTGCACCTCCATACACCTCCTCCCTCATCTCCATCTACAGTACAGACCAAAAGTTTGGACACACCTTCTCATTCAAAAAGAGTTTTTATTTTCATGACTATGAAAATTGTAGATTCACACTGAAGGCATCAAAACTAAGAATTAACACATGTGGAATTATATACATAACAAAAAAGTGAGAAACAACTGAAAATATGTCATATTCTAGGTTCTTCAAAGTAGCCACCTTTTGCTTTGATTACTGCTTTGCACACTCTTGGCATTCTCTTGATGAGCTTCAAGAGGTAGTCACCTGAAATGGTTTTCACTTCACAGGTGTGCCCTGTCAGGCTTAATAAGTGGGATTTCTTGCCTTATAAATGGGGTTGGGACCATCATTGCGTTGTGGAGAAGTCAGGTGGATACACAGCTGATAGTCCTACTGAATAGACTGTTAGAATTTGTATTATGGCAAGAAAAAAGCAGCCAAGTAAAGAAAAACAAGTGGCCATCATTACTTTAAGGTCAGTCAGTCCGAAAAATTGGGAAAACTTTGAAAGTGTCCCCAAGTGCAGTCACAAAAACCATCAAGCGCTACAAAGAAACTGGCTCACATGCGGACCGCTCCAGGAAAGGAAGACCAAGAGTCACCTCTGCTGCGGAGGATAAGTTCATCCGAGTCACCAGCCTCAGAAATCGCAGGTTAACAGCAGCTCAGATTAGAGACCAGGTCAATGCCACAGAGTTCTAGCAGCAGACACATCTCTAGAACAACTGTTAAGAGGAGACTGTGAATCAGGCCTTCATGGTAGAATATCTGCTAGGAAACCACTGCTAAGGACAGGCAACAAGCAGAAGAGACTTGTTTGGGCTAAAGAACACAAGGAATGGACATTAGACCAGTGGAAATCTGTGCTTTGGTCTGATGAGTCCAAATTTGAGATCTTTGGTTCCAACCGTGTCTTTATGCGACGCAGAAAAGTTGAACGGATGGACTCTACATGCCTGGTTCCCACCGTGAAGCATGGAGGAGGAGGTGTGATGTGTGGGGGTGCTTTGCTGGTGACACTGTTGGGTATTTATTCAAAATTGAAGGCATGCTGAACCAGCACGACTACCACAGCATCTTGCAGCGGCATGCTATTCCATCCGGTTTGCGTTTAGTTGGATCTCTGGGAACTCCTTCAAGAATGTTGGGAGACCATTTCAGGTGACTACCTCTTGAAGCTCATCAAGAGAATGCCAAGAGTGTGCAAAGCAGTAATCAAAGCAAAAGGTGGCTACTTTGAAGAACCTAGAATATGACATTTTCAGTTTCACACTTTTTTGTTATGTATATAATTCCACATGTGTTAATTCATAGTTTTCATGCCTTCAGTGTGAATCTACAATTTTCATAGTCCTGAAAATAAAGAAAACTTTGAATAAGGTGTCCAAACTTTTGGTCTGTACTGTACCAGGCTACTCGTGCTCTCCGTTCTGTTAGCGACCTAAGATTAATAACCTCCATAATTCGTACCTTTCACTCCCGTCTTCAAGACTTCTCGAGCTGCACCTACTCTCCGGAATACTCTGCCCCGGAATACTAGGTCAATTCACAACTTCACCTTCAAACGTGCCTTAAAAACACATCTTTTCAGGCAGGCTTATCAAGATACCTAAAACGGACTAGTCCCCGACTAAAACTCTCCCCCACCAACTCTTCTGGCCTGAACTCTATCCTCTTGGTCCCAAACCCGAAGCAGATTAGCCGGCACCACTCCTGTCAGTTCAATAATGGCTCAAAGCCTACTCATCACAATCAACTACCTTATGTGTCACCCCCAATTCCTCATAGATTGTAATCTATTGCGAGCAGGGCCCGACTCCTAGTGTTTCAGTTGCATATTAGCCATATTTGTTTTGTACATGAACTCTATGAATTTGTAAAGCGCCGCAGAATATGGTGGTGCTATATAAAAATGTTGTATTATATTATTACTCTCCCCTATAGGTCCAGATTGCAAGGCATTGTACCAACATTATTAAAGGGGTATTCCGGTAAAGTAACTTCAAGGTAACCTGTCACCGAAATTTTGTGTATAGAGCTGAGGACATAGGTTGCTAGATGGCCACTAGCACATCCGCAATACCCAGTCCCCATAGCTCTGTGTGCTTTTATTGAGTAAAAAAAAAAAAAAAAAAAAAAAAAAAAAAAAACTATTTCATACATATGCAAATTACCCTGAGACTAGTCCTGTCCCTGAAATGAGTCAGGGACAGGACTCATCAGGTAATTTACATATCTATAAAATCTTTTATTGTGTAGAGAAAAAAAAAAAAAAAAAAAAAAAAAAAAAAAAAAGCACACAGAGCTATGGGGACTGGGTATTGCGGATGTTCTAGCGACAAACTAGCAAACCAAGTCCTCAGCTCTATACCCAAAATCCCAACGCTTGATTATGTCAAAGTGATGATCGCATACAAGCTTACAGTGCACTGTTAATCCTCACGATAAAGTGCATTCTTCACCACTGAAGGGAAGAGTCGTCCCGAAACGTGTTTGGCATAAAATCGAGATAGGACCCTTTTCCTAAAAGAATGGACTTTATCGTGAGGATTAGCAATGCACTGTAAGCTTGTATGCGATCATCACTTTGACATCATCAAGCGTTGGATCGAGGATCCAGACTAAGAAAAATTGAAAGTCCCAGTCCTGTCTGCCAGCTACGTCATTTCCGGAAGTACTAACCATCTTCCGAATACACATGGGACGCTGACTGAGAAACAGCCGGGACGCCGGTGTCAAGCGGGTCCTGAAAAACATTACGATACTATCGAGCAGCCAGGACAAGGAAAGTTAAGTCCACAACAGTGGGTTATCATTACCGGTTCTAAGATTTAGAGGACCAGTGATCAATAGCTTTAACAGGAGCTAGTTACTGGTCATATGGCATTAATGGTGTATTATATTTTATGATGCGAATTTCACTGAGCTAGCTGTTGGATACTTACTGCAACAATGTACAACATTTTGTATTTCCAGGCATTTTTTATTTATTTTATCAACATTTTATCTTTATTATATATTTTTTTCGTGTGTATAATACATTTTCTTGTGATTCGGACTTGTCCATATGTCCCATATGTTTAGTGCGCCAGTCTACTAGTACTAGATATATGCATTTTTGAAGGGTGTATCAATATAGATCTGAGCACCTTTCTGCGATTGTGAGGAGGTGAGCCATTTCCGTTTTTCGAATAAGTATTTTAACACCTGAGAAAAATCAGTGTTAATATTTGGTACAGAAGCCTTTGTTTGCAATTACAGAGGTCAAACATTTCCTGTAGTTCTTGACCAGGTTATCACACACTAACAGGGATTTTGTCCCACTCCTCCACACAAATGTCCTCTAGATCTGTCAGGTTTCAGGGCTGTTGCCAAGCAACACAGTTTCAGCTCCCTCCAAAGATGTTCTATTGGATTTAGGTCTGGAGAGTGGCTAGGCCACTCCAAAACCTTGATATGCTTCTTACAGAGCCACTCCTTGGTTATCCTGGCTGTGTGCTTCGGGTCGTTGTCATGTTAGAAGACCAATATAACCAAAAAAAACAAACCAATAACCCCACAAAAAAAAATGAGGAAAATCACTCAAAGTTTATTAAGACAAAAAGTAAACATACAATGACAAAGGGACAAGGCAATGGGGGATGGGACGCCCCATGTATCAGAGCCGTAAACCCCCACCCTCACATATACTGTACTGACAAGGGGACGTGCCAGAAACGCAAGGTGCTGGGCCGACCTGTAGTGGGTGAGATGTAGATTCACCATAAATAACAGTAGATAAATGCATACCGCAGGTGTACATGGAATCACCTAATCACACATACCATGGTTGCCAACCACAGTAAGTGGCGGCCGTGGCCTGCCTATATGGTAGAGCAAAAAAACAGGTCACAATGGATGATGAAATCATAGCAGAGCAACAATGGCATGTGTAAGAAGTAACAACCAAATAGAGGCACAAAGCATGAACTACAGAATGCATAAGTTACCCATAATGTGTGGAGGGACCAAGTGTCTGACCAGAGCTGCACCTCGACACGCGTTTCGCCAGGAAAAGGCTTCGTCAGGAGGTAGGGAACAAACAGGTGCCCATCTTAAATAGTGAGGTCCACATCCGGCATTATCATTGCGCATGCGCCCAGTGAATGGGGATGCAACGTCATAGGAGCGCGCCAGCGGTCGCCTGGAAACCACGCACAGCACGCCCAAGCCAGGAGGCCGGGAGCCACGCTAAAACAATGCGCAGCCACACACCCTCTAGCCCGATCGCAGGGCTACGGAGCGCGCGTCGCCCAGCTCCCATGGAGACCAGCTATAGGGGCGCCCCCACAATGTCGCACCACAGCACACCAGTGCGATGCGCAAATGCCTGGTGGAGACAATGTATGGAGAACACAAATGGGGCAAATACAATATTGTCTGGGCAATGGAACTAATAAATACTAGGGCTGCAGCTAACGATTATTTGAATAATCGATTAGTTGTCTATAATTTCATCGATTAATCGGGAAAAAACACCAAAATGACAAGAGGGGGTTCATATAATTTTACTTGAAAAATGATGTTCAAAGGCCATATTAAAACAAATTGTCGATGGCACTTATGGAGGGGGGGGGGGGGGGGGGATCTATGGATGACACCATTATGGGGAGGAGGATCTGTGGGTGACACTATATAGCATCTTACGCTATGTGTGCCATCCACAGATCCCCCCTCCCCATAACAGTGCCATACACAGATTCCCCCTCCCCATAACAGTGCCATACACAGATGCCCCCTCCCCATAACAGCCCTGGCCCGGCCGCTCACAGAAGTATTCCTTAACCGGCAGTAACTTTTACTTTAAAATCACTGCATCTTTTACCTTACAATGAAGCTCCAGTAACAGACAGAGCAGGCGGCGGCGTAACGTCACTTACTCACGTGAGGCGCCTGCTCCGCCTACTTTATAAATTAAGCAAGCGGAGCATGCGCGTCACGTGAGTAAGTGACGTTACGCCGCCGCTCTGCCAGTTACTGGAGCTTCATTGTAAGGTAATAAAGATGCGGTGATCTAAAGTTCAAGGACCCGCAGGCATAGCAACGAATCGGCCGATTATTCGATAACTAGATTCGTTGACAACGAATCCAGTTATCGAATATTATCGATAACGTTGATTAATCGTTGCAGCCCTAGATAATACTATTCTATACAGACAGCGTAACATATCATTAGTGCAATCAAATCCAATACATATTGAAACCTACAGAATATAAAAGTTACCAAAAAAATAAAAGCAATATTGACAGATTTTTCTAAATGCACTCCTAAAAATATTACCCTGTGATTTAAAGTGCTAAGTAGATGTAAAGACCATATTTCATAAATCTATAGCAGTGAATCAACCGATCATAAAAAAAAATTAGTATTAAAAATGTATAGTGAATACAAAATTCATATAATAAAGTGATACAGTACTGACATGCAAGACAATAGGCCAATAGTGATACAAAACATTACATAATATACAAAATATTGTGCTAGAAAAAATAAAAATCATATTTTTCTAGCACAATATTTTGTACATTATATTATTAATGTTTTGATTGTATCAACGTGTTAGCCTATTGACATGCGTCTTACGTGTCAGTACCGTATCACTATTATATGAATTTTGTATTATTCACTATACATATTTTTAATACTATTTATCATATGTTGATTCACTGCTATAGGTTTATGAAATATGGTCTTTACATCTACTTAGCACTTTAAATCACAGGGTAATATTTTTAGTAATGCATCATGTGAAGCGCATTGAGAAAAATCTGTCAATATCGCTTTTATGTATTATTTTTTTGGTAACATATTCTGTAGGTTGTTTCAATATGTATTGTATTTGATTGCACTAATGATATGTTACGCTGTCTGTATAGAATAGTATTATCTATTTGTATTTGTTCCATTGCCCAGACAATATGATATTTGCCTCATTTGTGTTCTCCATACATTGTCTCCACTAGGCATTTGCGCATCGCACTGGTGCGCTGTGGTGCGACATTGTGGGGGCGCCCCTATAGCTGGTCTCATGGGCGCTCCGTAGCCGTGCGATCGGGATGGAGGGGGTGTGGCTGCGCATTGTTTTAGCGTGGCTCCCGCCTTCTGGCTTGGTCGTGCTGCGCGTGGTTTCCAGGCGACCGCTGGTGCGCTCCTATGACGTCACATCCTCATTCACTAGGCGTATGCGCAACTATAATGCCGGATGTGGACCTCACTATTTAAGATGGACACCCATGTTTGTTCCCCACCTCCTGACAAAGCCTTTTCCTGGCGAAACGCGCGTCGAGGTGCAGCTCTGGTCAGACACTTAGTACCTCCAAACATTATGGGTAACTTATGCATTCTGTAGTTCATGCTTTGTGCCTCTATTTGGTTACTTCTTACACATGCCATTGTTGCTCTGCTATGATGTCATCCTCCATTGTGACCGTTTTTTTTGCTCTACCATATAGGCAGGCCATGGCCGCCACTTACTGTGGTGGGCAACCATGGTATGTGTGATTAGGCGATTCCATGTACACCTGGGGTATGCATTTATCTACATGTTATTTTGAGTGAATCTACATCTCACCCACTACAATGCGGCCCAGCACCTTGTGTTTCTGGCACGTCCCTTTGTCAGTACGGTATATGTGAGGGTGGGGGTTTACGGCTCCGATACACGGGGCGTCCCCCCCCCCCCCCCACATTGCCTTGTCCCTTTGTCATTGTATGTTTACTTTTTTGTCTTAATAAACATTTTATGAGTGTTTTCCTCATTTTTTGTAGGGTTATTGGTTTGGTTCTTTTTGGTTATAGTAATTTATGCTAGACCCCAGTGTATTGTAATACACTTTAGAGTTTTTCTTATCGGTTGGTCTAACAAAATGTTAGAAGACCCAGCCACGACTGAGGGAAGAAGGTTGTTGCTCAAAATCTCACAATAACTGGCCCTATTCATCCTCTCCTTAATACAGTGCAGTTGTCATGTCCCCTTCGCAGAAAAGCACCCTAAAAGCATAATGTTACCACCCCCATGCTTCACAGTAGGGATGGTGTTCTTGGGATGCAACTCGTCCTTTTTCCTCCAAACACGACGAGTAAAGTTTAGACCAAAAAGTTCTACTTTGGTCTCATCTGACCACATGACTTTCTCCCATGCATTCTCTGAATCATCCAGATGGTCATTGGAAAACTTCAGACGGGCCTGGACATGTGATGACTTGAGCAGGGGAACCTTCCATGCAATGCATGATTTGAAGCCATGACGGCGTAGTGTTCTACCGACAGTGACCTTTGAAACTGTGGTCCCAGCTCTCTTCATGTCAGTGACCAGCTCCTCCCTTGTAGTTCTGGGCCGATTCCTCACCTTTCTTATCAGCGATACCCCATGAGGTGAGATCTTGCACGGAGCCCCAGTCCGAGGGAGACTGAGTCTTTAGCTTCTTCCATTTTCTAACAATTGCTCCAACAGTTTATTTTCACCAAGCTGCTTATCAATTGTCCGATAGCCCTTTCGAGCCTTGTGGAGGTCTACAACTTTGTCTCTGGTGTCTTGACAGCTCTTTGGTCTTGCCCATGGTAGTAGTTGGCGTCTGACTGACTGTGGGGTGGACAGGGGTCTTTAAAGAGCTCAGACAGGTGCTACTAAGTTAGATTAATAAGTGGAATAGAAGTGGACTTTTTAAAAGGCACAATAACAGGTCTTTGAGAGACAGAATTCTTGCTGTTTCTCAGGTGTTCAAATACTGTGTTCAGCAGTGCAAGACAAATAAATTCTTTAAAAATCATACAGTGATTTCCAGATTTTTTTAGATTTTTTTTCTGTCCGAGTGGGAATGCACCTACAATGTGAATGTCACACCCCTCCATGATTTCTATGTGGGAGAACTTGCAAAATCGCAGGGTGTTCAAATATTTCTGTTCGTCACTGTATATGCCTAAGCCTCTTCAAGTCTACACAAGTATATCTACGCCTCAAACCACATCAACTCATGCCAACAAGGTGACTTCCAGTGATAAGCCGCAGTTCAAGCCACAGTCAGCACAAGCCTTAGACTACACCACAGCTAAAAACGCTCATGCAACATCATTTTACCCTGGTAAACCTCACCCTACATCACCAGAGAACTTTCACACCCAGGGGGTTCCACAAGTTACTTTGGCACAAGTGAGAGATCAGACTTGAATGACTTTGCCAGATATATGGTACGTCGTAAGCTCATTAACACCAGCCTCTCAAGGTTTCACGACTGTCCAGAGAGTTACAGGGCCCGGAGATCAACCTTCAAGGCTGCTATTGCTGATCTCAACCTTACTGCTGAGGAACTTGATTTGCTCATAAAAAGGTGGCTGGGACTAGAATCTGCAGATCATGTTAAAAGACTGAGAACAGTCCATGTTGACCACCCAGATGCAGGTCTTGTTGCTGAATGGGCAAGACTTCAGCAAGCCTATGGAAGCTCTGAAGCCATATAAAGCACGCTGTTCAAGAGACTGCAAAATTTACCAAAAATAGGGAACAAAGACTATCACAAGCTCCAAGATCTAAGTGACCTTCTCATGTCAGAGTTGGCAAAGACAGACCCACGTCTACCTGGACACCACTCATGGTGTCAACCCAGGGGTGTCTAAGCTACCATACAACATCTCACCCCTCAGAACCTCACCTACTGATCAGGACGTTGTGGATGACAGAGATAAAGACCCTAATCGTCAGTGTCCTATTTATCCTCTTAATAAATGTCGTGGGCTTAGGGTAAAGACTTTACAAGAGCGCAGGGAGATTCTCCAGAATCTTGGAATATGCTACAAGTGCTGCGCTTCTTATAGCCATTTTGCGAAAGACTGTAAAGTTGTCAAAGTGCACAGAATGCAGTAGCGACAGACATGTAACAGCTATGCATCCTACTCCACATCCAGACAACCCACAGCAACTACCTACCTCCACCCGTGTCTCAAATCATAGCGTGGAAAAAACAAAGTCATGGCCCAGCCAAAGAATGTTTCTTCTTCATGCACAGAAGTCTGTGGAAAAGGCATGGTTCACAAATGCTGTGCCAAGATATGCCTAGTCCAGATATACCCAAAAGGTCATCCTGAGAAAGCTGCTAGGATGCATGCCATAATAGATGAACAGAGCAACAGATCACTGGTTAAGCCTAAGTTCTTTGAGATCTTTAGCATAGAGGGTCACGCCACACCATATACTCTCAGAATCTGTTCTGGTCATGTAGAGACCTTCGTCAGAAGGGTCGATGGGTTCATGGTCTCATATCAACGGGGGAGAGAGGGCATACACCTACCAACATTAGTTGAGTATGACCAGATACCAGACGAAAGGGAAGAGATTCTCCTACTCCAGAAACTGCACATCAACATCCTCACTTAAGGCACCTTGTTGATTAGATTCCTGCAATGAACTTGGGTGCTGAAATCTTAGTCCTGCTAGGAAGGGACATTCTCAGAGTACATAAAGTACGCGAACAGTGCGATAAACCTGACGATGCACCTTATACACAATGCATGCTTGGCCAGGATGCGTACTTGATCTGAGATCCACTCCTTCAAAATGTACGTGTTGGGAAATGGACATGCATCCCACTTCAAACAGTGCCCTCACCATTATTAAGTAAAGGAGAAGCCTCTTGACATCATCCAAGTACCTGATGTTACTCCTGTCCTTTGTGATGACAACCTAGGTACCACAGTGTTTGGTACTACAAGTGAGGACAACAAAATAGCCTTGTCAGTTGAAGACAAAGTTCATCAAAATAATGGACAAATAATTCTTCCAGGATGAGTCTAACAGCTGGGTTGCACCATTAACTCTTTGTGCTGCAAAGGTCAAGCTCCCAACCAATCGTGAACAGGCTCTATCCAGATTCAACTCACTTCAACGAACACTAAAGAACAGGCCTGAAATGAAGGTCCATTTAATCATCTTTATGAAAAGGACCCTTTACAATTATCACGCCGAACCAGTGCCACCACTTAAGACACGATGAATGCTGGTACCTGCCTTTCTTCGGAGTGTATCATCCACGTAAGCCAAAACAAAATCAGAATAAAATTTGACTCCAGTGCCAAGCATCATGGCGTATCCCCTAAACAATGTTCTTCTCACTAGCCCGAATCTAACAAACAACCTTGTAGGTTTAGAAGAGAACCAGTTGCCATAACTGCTGATATTAACCAAAAGTTTCACTGCTTCATTGTACGCAAAGACCATAGGAACTTCCTAAGGTTTCTGTGGCACCGTAACAACAACATAAACAATAAGATTATTGAATACCGCATGAAGGTACACGTTTTCGGAAATAGTCCCTCACCCGCTGTTGCAATATACGTATGGAGTACGGTGTGGATGCTCGACACTTCGTTGAGAGAGACTTATGTTGACGATGGACTTAAGTCTTTACCTACAGACGAAGAAGCCATAGACCTGCTCCAAAGGACACAAGGTATGCTTTCTGAGGCTAACCTCAGACTACACAAGATTGCCTCAAATAGTGTTGCTGTTATGAAAGCCTTTCAAACTGACGATCATGCCACAGGGTTTAAAGACTTAAATCTGGGAATGAACGTGCCACCAGGCCAGTGTCTGCAAGTGCCGTTGCAAATTCTTCTTGGTTAACAGGTCTTGAATTCCTGCTGGATCATCCAGAAGAAACCACAGCTGATGTCTTCAGTCTTCTAGAACCTGACAAAGATCCAGAGACCCTAACTATCCTTACCCCCAGCTACTCTGCTTACCCAGAAGCTTGGGTCCAGTTCCTTTTCCACCTGGAAACTTTAAAGCAGGAAATCTTTGCTGTGACCAGTGGAAGAGAGTACAACACCTCACCAACTGCTACTAGAAATGTTGGTAGATGGAGTACCTTTCTACTCTGCAAGGACGCAGGAAATGGCAACGCCTGAACCCTAACATACAAGTTTTAAAAAGTGGGTGGGAGAGTGTGTGTAGTTATGTATGTTGACGAGTTTTACTCCAGATTTATCGCTTAAGGGCTCTTTTCATGGCCGAGAATCGCTAACAAGCATTCATAGGAACGCTCATTAGTGATTATCTAGCAGTGCAAATGTACTGCCAATTATGTGATGAACAAGTAAAAAAGCTCATTCAATCCAATCATTTCTGCGCACATCTGCCGACCGCAGATTGTGCTGTGTAAACACAATCTGCTGCAATGGCATTAGCAATCGCTCTTCCCCATACTCTGGAGATCACTGCATGTAAAATTCAACAGTCTCCTCCACCAGTGAGCAGCAGATTGTCAGGAAGGAACGCTTCCTTCCTGAATCTGCTGCTCTGTCATTCCATCTGAAGGGATATTTAGGTCTATATTTAACGCCAGCGTCCTGTGCGGGTATGACACTCCATATGTGGCCGTGATTCCCCGTTATGAACACTAGTGGTTTCGCAGGAGTGCATTACATTACACTAATTTATGACTATGTGTCTCTGCATGACGTTACTTATACAGAATCATACTGACAGCATTATTTCAGTATGATTCTGAGGAAGTAAGGTCATGCAGAGATACACGCCTGAGAAAAGGAAAACACGCTAACACATTGATTGTGATTCCCGCACAGGACATGCGGACCAAAAGACTAACAGCTTTAGACAGCTCAAAAAAACATGCAATGCTACATTCACATCTGCGCTTTCCCTTTCCGCTATTGAGATCAGTCATAGGATCTCAATAGCGGGGGAAAAGTTTCCATTTTGTCCATATTCATTGTCAATGGGGACAAAACTGAATGCATTCCGTTCGGTTGCATCCCCATCGTGGACAGAAATACACTGCAAGCAGCATTTTTCTGTCCACAATGTGGTGCGGAGCAAGACAGATCTGTCCTGACACACAATGTAAGTCAATGGGGACAATAGAAAATGGATCCATCCCCCATTGACTTTCAATGGTGTTCATGACTGATCCGTTATTGCTAATAAAGATAATCCAACCAGATAATGGATGCAGACAGTTGTATTATCTTGACGGAAGCGTTTTTGCTGATCCATGACAGAACCAGCAAAAACGCTGGTGTGAAAGTAGCCTAATCAATCCGTCAGGTTTCCTGCACATCGTGCATATTGGGACGTGTCAAGTACCCAAATTTTGCGTAAAAAAAACTATGGGGCACGGTACACACTATGGAGTAAAAACTGTTGAGATACACAAAGTGCAGGACTGATGGATACTTAGTTTGTTGTAGCACCCATTCCCAAACATCGAGAGATATTTCCAAATGCCCACACAGTATTGAAGGTGCTGAGCAGCCATTAAAGGGGTTGTCTGGGTTCAGAGATGAACCCGGACATACCCATAATTTCACCCTGGCAGCCCCCCCGACTTGAGTATCGGAGCAGGGCAAGGGCTCTTGTTTACAATCACACACTGCCGGGCGGAAGCAGTGTGTTCGGTGACGTCACCGGCTCTGATGGGCGGGCTTCCTGTCAGCCCCATGGAGAGCCCGGTACGTCACTGGATCTCCAAAAAATGCCTTTGCCCTGCATGATTTAGCGCAGGGCAAGGGAGAGCATCGGAGCATGAACTGCTCTGATGAATGGAGGTATGTCTGGGTTCAGCTCTGAACCCGGACAACCCCTTTAAGAATTCAGATCGCCTATACAGTGTGGTCTTAAAATGCTAGACTTACACTTTAAATAGATAGGACCTTTCATCAGAAAAGAGTGTGTTAAATTCTTATACGACCTTATGGGGCTTCTCTCACTGATATCCTGATATCCTAGTTCGGCCGCTACACTCTCCGTTAGTTTTGTTGCCTCATATGCAAATGAGGCGAGGAAGTCATAGTAGGCGTTGTTCTCCAAGTTCTGGTGGGCGCGGTTATGCTCTCCCTGGCAGCGAGCGCATCCAATCGCAGCACCCCGCTCTTAGCCAGGGAGAAGGAGCTCAAGTTCTCGCAAGATTCGCAAGAACTTTAACTTCTAGACATCCGGACCGAGCGCCATCTTGGAGCCCCCAGCGCAGAGGTTAGTAAACCTCTTTTACTAATAAAGTAACATTTTTAGATTCTTAGTTTATACAGAAATTCACATCTTTATTTTCAGTTACTGCATCATGTGACTTATACGGAACTTACCATTGTGTCCTACTTATGCCTTCCCCAGAAAGCCAGTTTTTCTCCTACCTGTGCAGATGGAAACTACAAGCAGAGACTGAGACTGAAGGAAGATTGTCATCTGCTGCATCTCTGTCCCTCAGCAGCTCTTTATTCCTCCCACTACACCCCCCCCCCTCCACCCCAGCATAGAATGCTTAGAATCACTTATCTGAAATCAACTTTTGACATCACATGGTCATGTGGCCAGATCAAGTCACATGGGTTCCACGTAGCAGATAAATGAAACAACCAGCAAATGCATAGATCTATTCGCTATTCTATAATACCCTTTATTTCAGGAAATTAAACACAATAAGGCTCCATTCAGACGTCCGCAATTTGCGGACCCATTCATTTCTATGGGGCAGCACGATATGCTGCCCGGACACAGAATTGCGGGCCCGCACTTTCGGGTCCGCAATTCCGTTCCTGAAAAAAAAAAAAATAGAACATGTCCTATTCTTGTCCGCAATTGCCGACAAGAATAGGCATATTCTATAGTGCCGGCAATGTGCGGAACACACTGTCGCTTTCTGTGTTTTGCGGATCCGCGGCTCCGCAAAACACGTTGCGGACGTGTGAATGGAGCCTGATGGAACCAAAGTGTTTTGATGTTTGGAAGTTTGAAAACTGGTCACATAACCGAATGACATAAGGTTCTGTCAAGACGATGAGGATACAGACACCCAGGAGTAGGATCAGTGCGTGGAAACAACATTATGCAGGAAACGCCCACCCTCACAACAGTAAGAACTGACTTAAAGGGAACCTGTCACCAGTTTTATGGTGTCCTAACTAAGGGCAACATAAATAAGTGACTGATTCTCTCAGCAAAATGCTGGGTCACTTTCTTTAAAATGACCCAGTCAATCTGCCAACATCTTGTATTGAAAAGCTCCAGCTCATAATGATGAGTCCTGAATATTCATGAGCTCCTGACTCTTCTCGCCTACCTGCTGCTGATTGACAGTTATTTTCAATATGAATCAGCAGCAAGTGGGCAGGGGAGTGGCTATAGCTCTGAATTAAAAATACGCTGGACTCAATGACATCACACTGGACTCAAATCAGCTCATTGGCATGTGGCATATTTGTGTGTATATTATGAGGTAACCATCTGTCACACCAGTAAGTGAATACATCTAAGGTACTTTTTAGTAGTTCATGATTGTATATAATTTGTTAGATTATAATCAAATATCCACATGACAGGTTCCCTTTAAGCTACTTTCACACTGGTGTTTTGGTTTCCATTTATGAGATCCGTTCAGAGCTCTCACAAGCTGTCCAAAACGGATTAGTTTTGCCCTAATGCATTCTGAATGGAAAAGGATACGCTCAGAATGCATCAGTTTGCCTCCGTTCCCTCTCCATTCCGCTTTGGAGGTGGTCACCAAAACGCTGCTTGAAATGTTTTGGTGTCCGTCTGACAAAACTGAGCCAAAAGGATCCGTCCTAATACACAATGTAAGTCAATGGGGACGGATCCGTTTTTACTGACACAAAATGGCACAATAGAAAACTGATCCATCCTTCGTTGACTCAATGGTGTTCAAGCAGATCCGTTTTGGCTATGTTAAAGATAATACAAACTGATCCGTTCTGAACGGATGCGCTTGTACAGATATTTAACGGATCCGCACTAAACGCGAGTGTGAAAGTAGCCTTACTTGTAAATATACCTTTAGTTTTATAGAATAAAAATAAATAAAATGGGCGTGCTTCTTTAAATATGTGGCAGCTACAGCCTAACTGGCCTTTCCCTGAATTTGACGGGGGAAGGAGCGCTAGTTATCAAAAGTGACAAATAAACATTCAAGATTTGATAAACTTGGTGCAAAGTACACCAACGTAGATAAAACTTTCAAAGTTACCCTCATGATAAAATAAAAAAAGTTTGAGCGGAATTTGTTTGTTTTATCTCAGCAGTACTATGCCATTACGCTGTTCTGTAGCAGTCAACACAACTTATTACATCTCAGATAAGTGATCCATTATCAGTTTACAGCTGCTGTGAGGGAAAGCAGTTAGGCCTGTATTACACTGGCCGATAGGTGGCCACATAATCCTGGTGTGGGCTGTAGGGACTGAAGTTTTAGCATACCTCTAGATCACCACCGGACACCCACTCTAGCCAGGCTCACGCTGTAACGGCTGAACTGGAGATAACTTCAATGCTGGCAGCTTAACTCCCTAGATGCCGTGGTCAATAGGCAGTCAGAGGAACTAGGCTTCCTGTAACCATCGTGCCCCTGTGAACATAATCATGGGACGCTGATGCACTACCATGGCAGCAAGGGGCCTGCCACGTGTAAGTCTATTACATTGTGCCACAGACTAATAGACTGTCAATGTAACAGTGATACAGGTATACCACTGCATTTATAAAAGCCATGCCCCCTAGTGATTGAAATATATACAGTTGCAATAAAAAGTATGTGAACCCTTTGGAATGATATGGATTTCTGCACAAAATGGTCATAAAATGTGATCTGATCATCTAAGTCACAACAATAGACAATCACAGTCTGCTTAAACTAATAACACACAAAGAATAAAATGTTACCATGTTTTTATTGAACACACCGTGTAAACATTCACAGTGCAGGTTGAAAAAGTATGTGAACCCCTAGACCAGTGATGGCGAACCTATGGCACAGGTGCCAGAGGCGGCACTCAGAGCCCTCTCTGTGGGCACCCGCGCCTTGGAAAAAGTCTATGGCGTACCAATATGCTTTAGACTTTTCCTGCCATTCATCAGCACAGGACGCACTATGAACAGCACAGGCAGCACACTGAATGTAGGATATTAAGCCATTATAGCTAAATGATAAAGTTCATGGAAGATATACTATATTGGTATTCAGGTTAAATTGCCGTGTTGGCACTTTGCGATAAATAAGTGGGTATTTGGTTGCAGTTTGGGCACTCTGTTTCTAAAAGGTTCACCATCACTGCCCTAGACTAATAAGATGTCCAAGAGCTAATTGGAGTGAGGTGTCAGCCAACTTGAGTCCAATCAATGAGATGGGAGGTGTTGGTTACAGCTGTCCTGCCCTAAAAAACAAACAAACAAAAAAAAAAAACACACCAGTTCTGGGTTTGCTTTTCACAAGAAGCATTGCCTGATGTGAATGATGCCTCGCACAAAAGAGCTCTCAGAAGACCTACAATTAGGAATTGTTGACTTGCATAAAGCTGGAAAGGGTTATAAAAGTATCTCTAAAAGCCTTGCTGTTCATCAGTCCACGGTAAGACAAATTGTCTATAAATGGAGAAAGTTCAGCACTGCTGCTACTCTCCCTAGGAGTGGCCATCCTGTAAAGATGACTGCAAGAGCACAGCGCTGGCTGCTCAATGAGGTGAAGAAGAATCCTAGAGTGTCAGCTAAAGACTTACAAAAGTCTCTGGCATATGCTAACATCCCTGTTAGCGAATCTACGATATGTAAAACACTAAATAAAAATGGATTTCACAGAGGAATCCACTGCTGTCCAAAAAAAAAAAAAAAACCCATTGCTGCACGTTTACAGTTTGCACAAGAGCACCTGGATGTTCCACAGCAGTACTGGCAAAATATTCTGTGGACAGATGAAACCAAAGTTGAGTTGTTTGGAAGAAAC
Source organism: Bufo gargarizans (assembly GCF_014858855.1). NCBI lineage: Eukaryota > Metazoa > Chordata > Amphibia > Anura > Bufonidae > Bufo > Bufo gargarizans. The sequence continues at coordinate 592,873,059 of NC_058082.1, read as the reverse complement.
GTACATTATGTGTGGAGAAAAAGAGGCACAGCACACCAACATCAAAACCTCATCCCAACTGTGAAGTATGGTGGTGGGGGCATCATGGTTTAGGGCTGCTTTGCTGCGTCAGGGCCTGGACGGATTGCTCTCATCGAAGGAAAAATTAATTCCCAAGTTTATCAAGACATTTTGCAGGAGAACTTAAAGGGGAATTCCCACTTCGCCTTTTTATACTTACCTGCTGCCAGCGCGCCGTTAACTTCCTGGATTCTGGCTGGTGGCGGGTTTCATCTTGATTGAAGTCTTCTCCCGGCCGGGCCGCTCGCTGGACTGAACGCGCACGCGCCATGGTGACTTATTCCTGGCCAGTATAGTACAGAGCCGTCGTGCGCATTCGCAGCTCTGTACTATTCTGGCCAGGAAGAAGTCACCATCGCGCATGCGCGGCAGCGTTCAGGACAGCGAGCGGCCCGGCCGGGAGAAAAGGTGTTCTGCGCAAGTGCAGCCACCGGGAGTCTGGAGAAGAGCTGTGGCCGTAACCAGGGGAGACCGAATCACAACAATGAGGTAAGTGGGGATGAATTTTATTCTAAACAGTGGGAATTTGTTAATCAAGTATTAGGGATCGACCGATTATCGGTTTTACCGATATTATCGGCCGATATTCAGGATTTCGACCGTTATCGGTATCTATTTTGCAGATATTCCGATAACGTATGGGGAACACAGATCGCGCTGCTGATAGCGCTCTCCGTGTTCCCTCAGCAGCACAGGGGAGAAGGAAGTAGTGTCTCCCTCCCCCTGTGCTGCTGCTGCCGCCAATGAAGAGACAGATGGGAAGAGGAGGGGCGGGGCTGTGGCTACTGCGCCACCAATGAAGATAAATCTCTCAAAATGAGAGATTTATCTTCATTGGTGGCGCAGTGCGCCCCCCACCCCCACATTAAGAACATTGGTGGCGCAGTGCGCACCCCCCCACCCAAGCTCCCCCAGTATTATTCACAGGGTCCCCTCTCCCCTCCGATCGGAGCCCCAGCAGTGTAAGCCTGGGGCTCCGATCGGTTACCACGGCAGCCAGGACGCTATTGAAGCCCTGGCTGCCATAGCTCCCTTGCTGCTGTGTGCACAAAGCACAGAGCAGCAGGGACAGTGTGAGATCCTATTCACCCTGATAGATCTCTATCAGGGTGAATAGGACAAGGGTTCTAGTCCCTAAGGGGGCTAAAAGTTAATTAAAAAAATAATAAAAAAATAATATATGTGTATATATATATATATATATATATATATATATATATATATATATATATATATATATATCACAAACCCCAAAATATTAAGTATAAGGGTACTTTCACACTTGCGGCAGGACGGATCCGACAGGCTGTTCACCATGTCGGATCCGTCCTGCGGCTATTTCGCCGTGCCGCCGCTCCGTCCCTATTGACTATAATGGGGACGGGGGCGGAGCACCTTCGCAGCACGGCGGTGCATGGCGAAAGGCCGCCTTACTAAAATTACTGCATGTCAGGCTTTTTAGTCCAGCGGCTTTTGCCGTGCTGCGCCGGAGCTACGCCCCCGTCCCCATTATAGTCAATGGGGACGGAGCAGCGGTCCGGCGAAATAGCCGCAGGACGGATCCGACATTGTGAACAGCCTGTCGGACTCGTCCTGCCGCAAGTGTGAAAGTACCCTTAATGAAAAAGATTAAAAAAAAAAAAAAAAACACCATGTTAACAATAAACATTCATTTTCAGCAGATTTGTGTAGGATTTATTTTTTTCAAAAATGAAAATTCACAGAATATCGGTATAAATTATCGGCTATTTTAGGGCTAAATTATCGGCCCTATTAAAAAAAAAAAAAAAAAAACACAATATCGGTCGATCCCTATCAAGTATATTTACAAAAATGATCACCGTCAAATCATTAACAGATTTAACAGTGATCAATATGATGGGAAAACCCCTTTAAGGTCATCTGTCCACCAGCTGAAGCTCAACAGAAGACGGCTGATTGCAACAGGACAACGACCCAAAGCATAGAAGTAAATCAACAATAGAATGGCTTAAACAGAAGAAAATACACCTTCTGGATTGGCCCAGTCAGAGTCCTGACCTCAACCCGATTGAGATGCTGTGGCATGACCTCAAGAAAGTGATTCACAGCAGACATCCCAAGAATATTGCTGAACTGAAACAGTTCTGTAAAGAGGAATGGTTAAGAATTACTCCTGACCGTTGTGCACGTCTGATCTGCAACTACAGGAAACGTTTGGTTGAAGTTATTGCTGCCAAAAGGAGGTTCAACCGGTTATTAAATCCAAGGGTTCACATACTTTTTCCACCTGGTGTGTTCAATAAAAACATGGTAACATTTAATTCTGTGTGTGTTATTAGTTTAAGCAGACTGTGATTGTCTATTGTTGTGACTTAGATGAAAATCAGATCACATTTTATTACCAATTTGTGCAGAAATCGATATCATTCCAAAGGGTTCACATCATACTTTTTCTTGCAACTGTATACACATACATATATGTTAAAGGTCAATAAAATTAAAGGGGTTCTGCAGTTATTTTAAACTGATGATCTATCCTCTGGATAGATCATCAGCATCTGATTGGCGGGGGTGCGACACCCGGGACCCCTGCCGATCAGCTGAATGGAGCTTAGCCCCACCTAGGCCACTGATACTAGTCGTGACGTCACTGGGCCGGCGGTAAACAGCGAGCAGGCTGCGGCGCTACTGCCAGTGCCTTCTCAAAGCTGATCGCCAGGGGTCATGGGTGTCAAGCCCACGCCAATCAGATGCTGATGATCTATCCAGAGAATAGATCATCAGTTTAAAGAAACTGCAGAACCCCTTTAAAGATGTAGCATCACTAATTGTATCCATAAGCCCAGCCACCTAGAACTGGCTTAGTCACCCCCCTCTAAACTCTAAGAGTACCCATCACTCCAAAACAGAATGCAATTTGCAGGCAGCATGTTATAATTGCCAAAGTTTTGTGGGAAAATATTCTGTAATTTATACATTTAAAATCTCTGCTATTTCTGATTTCATTGATCACGGGGGGAGGTATTATCAGCTCTCGCTATACACACTTAAGGCCCATTTAGGCTTCCCAATTGTCAGAATGAACATTTGTTTCCAATAATTTGCCTGTATAAGGCCCCTTGCAGTTTCACATTATATTGATTTATGCTGCTATGTAACCCTTACAGTTCTGAAATGTATTGGATAACACTGACGTAATGCTTCCAGTGTTATCCAATACATTCCAGAACTGTAAGGGTTACATAGCAGCACAAATTAACATAATGCTATGTGACCCAGTCAGTGCTGGGAGGTCAGGCCAGGAGCTGAGCTGCCAACTTGCACCATGACAAACGCTTGTCTGCAAGGGGCCTAAAGGTGCCTAAGAAGTTGATGAACAAGCCAAACGCTCATTTATCAGGTGAAATGATCTTGCAGACACCACAGTCATCGTCTCTACACAGCAGATTGTGCTGTCTAAACAGCACTCTGCTGCCAGAAACCGTGACAGTTGCCATTGCTCGTCCTCATACAGTGGAGGTGATCTCTGCAGGTAAATTCAGTGCTACACTTCCACTGACGAGCAGGCAGTTATTGGGAAGGAACGCTTCCTTTTCAAAAATTGCTCATCGGCACAGTGTAAATGAGCCTTTACACAAAGAAAGCCATCAATCACTGAAAACACCTCCCACACGAACAATGAAGTTGGAAAGAAGAAAGGGGCTATATGGGAATTATATATTGAGGATGTATCCTCAGGATACGTCATCAATATAAGGGTCCATTCACACGGCCGTAGATTGGGTCCGGAAGAGATGCGGACAGCACACAGTGTGCTGTCCGCATCCGCATTTCCGGTGCACGGCCCCGATGTTCCAATCCGCTGCTCCCAAAAAAAATACAACATGTCCTATTCTTGTCCACAATAGTGGACAAGAATAGGCATTTCTATAAGGGTGTCGGCCCGGTGTATTGCGGATTCGCAATACACAACGGACGTGTGAATGGACCTTAAGGCTACTTTCACACTAGCGTTTTTGCTGGATCCGGCAGGGTTCAGCAAAAACGCTCCCGTTACTGATAATACTACTATCTGCATCCGTTATGCATGGATCCGGTTGTATTATCTTTAACATAGCCAAGACGCATCCGTCATGAAAGTCAATAGGGAACGGATCTGTTTTCTATTGGGTCAGAGAAAACGGATCAGTCTTGCTCTGCATCCCAGGATGGAAAGCAAACCACAGCATGCTCTCTGGTATGAGAACGTTTTCAGTTACGTTTTGTCCCCATTGACAATGAATGGGGACAAAACAAGCTTTTTTCCGGTATTGAGACCCTATGACTGATCTTAATAGCGGAAAATATTAACGCTAGTGTAAAAGTAGCCTAAGATCTGCATGGGTCCACCTCCCAGGAACCCTGCTGATCAGCTGTTTGAAGAGGCTGCAGCGCTCTGAACGCTCGGGCTATTCCTAGGCCAGTGATGTCACATCAGTCAGGCGGCCTAGGCGTAGATCATTCCCATTCGAGTGAATAGTGCTGAGCTGCAATACCAAGCACAGCTGCTATACAATGTACATCGCTGTGCTTCGTACACGGAATAGGCCACAGAAGCTCTTCAAACAGCTGATTGGTGGGGGTTCAACTTCCGAGGACCCACGCCAATCTGCTATTGCTGACTTGATATATAAAATTACAAGTTTTAGTGAATCTTTTCCCACATAAATGTATATCAATCTGCTCAACTTATCCTGTTCTATAATGCACTGCCTTCATATTGTATTGCAATTTGTGGTGACAGAAGAGAGAGCGTGGAGCCAGCGCTGGGAGCCAGGTAAGACCTGTTTCACACTGCCAGCAGGCTGTTGCGGCGTAGTGGCAAGTATGCTACAAGCCTAAGTAAGCTTCCCTTTGCAGGCCGCTTGCATTTACTGGTCTCATTAAAGGGAACCTGTCACCGGGATTTTGTGTATATTGCTGAGGACATGGGTTACTAGATGGACGCTAGCACATTCGCAATACCCAGTCCCCATAGCTCTGTGTGCTTTTATTGTGTAAAAAAAAACGGTTTGATACATATGCAAATTAGAGTCCTATTAGACGGGCAGATATTTTCAAAATGTATGCGTTTGAAAGATGTGCAGCTAGATGAGATTCACTGAATATTTTTTGGCTTGCCCATTATTGCAATCACTGCTGTCATCTCGAGAGCTAATACACTGCTAACGACTGGAAGATTTCGGATTAGACAAGGGGATGTAGTGGCAACAATAATCTTTCAATCAGATTCAAAGATCCAAGCTGGAAAATTTACAAATCATCGCTTGTTTTTCGATTGCTGCGTGCTATTACAAAAGATAACATTACCATATTGACAGGTGTGTAAATGGTTATCTACCGACTTTAGCAAATGGTAAAGCAGTCAGTGTAATTCAATAGATATAGATTCCAGGTCTCAAAGGGACAGACTTTAGGCTGCGCAATTCTGTCAGAGGAGTAGAGTTCTGAATGGGAACTGACTGACACACGCAGTGAGTTTCTCACCCTGAACTCGCTCATGTGTGTCTGCCCTATTTTCTATGTGCTTCTACTGCCAGGCCCTGCAACTTACTAATGTACTCTGGCTACTTTTTCTGTCCCACTCCAGAGATCAGGAGAGTGGTCACATAACTGCACCCTCTGCAGAGACTGGATTTATTCCGACATCACGACCAGGCCTGCCATGAAGCCCTTCATCAGCCCCATGTGATCCTGGAGTCCACGTGATGGAGAGTGCAGTGGGTGGCGTTCTCAGCTCGGGGAAAGGTGTAGTGGGCGTTTACATTTCTGTGAGATCCTGCAGCACATGGCACTATGGGAAGCGTTGTGGCTGCTGCTCACCCACAATCCAGAAGTTCAGGTTGTAAACAAAAAAAGCGCAGTAGGAGCATAAAGATTGAAGTGAAGACCCAGTAAAAGTAGTACAGTAACATACGGTGTAGGAGACTAGATTAGGTTTACACAACTAAAATTACATTTAAGAGCCTGCACAACCCCTTTAAGGCTATGTTTACATATGTATTGAGGGCTTAGCACACAGTCATATTTTTTTCATACACAAAAACAGACTAATGGAAACAAACAGGGGTCACCGGTGGTTGTTATATGACGAATTGAAAACTGCAGTTTGTTTTTAGCTGACAATAACTGATAGAAATAACTGAACAAATAACTGAAGTGTGAACTCTGCCTTTAAGGGGTTGTCCCACCGGGGTTAAGTGTGAACTCTGCCTTTAAGGGGTTGTCCCACCGGGGTTGCTGCTGATCCACAGCCCTGAACTTACTGTTTCTTCTGGCGGCGGTTACCTGTGTACAGCAAGAAGCACTTTGATGACATCATCGCACTGCTACATGCTTTGCTGCCAGCTGGCTGTGACAGAGCTGTTTCAGATACTTGAGAACCAAGGTGGCAGAGACAGGAACGTATGCGTTCTCACATGACTCCGGCCACCACAGAAGCATCCACGCCTCTTCTCCTGATGTCCAAGTCTGCTTAGTGCAGATGAGCAGCAGATTTCCAGGACGGAAGCGTTCCTTCCTGAAAGTTGGCTGCTCGTTCATTGGAGGAGACCGCCGCATTTACATGCAGAGATCACCTCCACAGTAGGAGGACAGCTGCATTGTTTCTGGGCAGCAGATCACTGTTTAGACGGCACAATCTGCTGCCCAGGAACGCTCGTTCCCGATCACTGCAAGGTGTAAATCCACCATAGCACGCTCTTTTGCGTATTTAACTCTTAAAAATATCTTGAGTTTTACCTCCCTACCTTCCCAGAGACAGTTTTTTTATTTTCTTGTTCTCATAGCTATATTAGGGCTTGTTTTTTGCAGGACAAGTTATACTACTTAATAGCTCCATTTACTATTATTGTGGAGCTGAAAAAAAATAAAATAAATTCAAGCAGTTTTATTTTTACATTATCCCCTATGTAGAAGGCATGTGTGTTGGCCCCATGTTCATATGTGCCCACATTGGCGAAAAAAATGTTTTAATACATGCACACGAGCCTCTAGGTGCAAAGGGGGCGTGGCCATTACACCCAGAGACTCTGCTCTCTCCGCAACTGCTGCACCCTCTGCACTTTGACAAGGGCCAGGCAGTGAAAACATTGTGCCCGGCCCTGTCAAAGTGCAGAGGACACAGCACCTGCAGAGAGAGCAGAGGCTTCTGGTGTAGAGAGTTACGTGCATTTATTAAAACAATTTTTCTTAACAATGCAGGCGCATATGAACATGAGACCAACACAGATGCCTTCAGCTGCCAAGAGCACATGTAACAGGTCAGCCGGTTTCATAGGCACAAAACTGCTGACAGATGCCCTTCAATAGGCCTGCTAAAAGCAGCCACCAGCTGGGGCCGAGCACAGGGAATATCACAAGTCTGCGTCCACGTTCCAGGATGTGCTCAGCACCAGAGTGCATGTCATTGACCTGTCCATTTCGCATTGGACTACACCCCCTCCCCAGCACAACAGGCCGGAGCCTTGTGGCGCCGTCCTTCCTCCTCACAGAGGACACCACCCCAGCCAACACTGCAGCGCACCCTCACCTCCTGGTTGAATGCGTTCACGGCGTCCATGCTGTCTGCGCGACCGTGTGAGGGGGAACAGGCCGCAGAAGAGGTGGGGTCAGGCGACGTCTTCTTCTTCGCCTCGGTCTCTCCTGCTCCGGCAGAACCCACTACCGTTGTTCCGACATGTCCCGTGCACTGAGGGAAGCGACGGAGGAAGGGGTGGGACAACCAGACAGCCAAGGTTTGAGGGAAAGGATAAAAGGAGACCGCGGAGACTAGCTCGCCGCCTCACCGCCGGAACAAGATGGCCGACCTCAGGCCGCCCAAGGCACGCCGGGAACGCACAGTCAGACCGCGAGGTCGCCGCCTCCTCCTCGTGACGTAACTGACTTGACTGACTTCCCGCCTTCCAGAGTTTGGGAGAGCGAACTGGAGAGGTCACGTGATCTCCAAGCCGCTTCCCGCCTCTTTTTTTTTGTCTGTTTTCTGAGGCGACATTTGTCCTCAGGTCGCGTTAATGGCGTGTTGTGCGGTCACCTTTGTGTCCAGAGCTTCCCTGGTGGCATAAAGCTTTATTAATGGCCGGTCTTTGGGAAGCTCTACCAATTTATTTTATACATTCGACCATATTGATGGTCAAAAAGTGTTTGTGGTTGCTTGACAGGACAGAATGTGGCAGCCCCTAGGAAGAGCTATTGTTTCTGTTATCAGCACTTTTACTCGTTTATATTAGAAGTAGAAATGTTTTCTTCAGGCGAATTATTACTTTATAATCCCTGTTTGATGTCCATCATCAGTTTTGGATCCCTGGTTTAACCCTCTTAGAGGCCAGCCTGTTTTGGGCATTTATGGCAAAGCAACTTCTTTCGTCGTCTTCCAACAGCTATAACTTTATTTTCCTGGCTATGTAGCCTTATCCGGGTGTGTTTTTTGCTGTTAGTAAGATTATAACAATACCACATATGTATATTTTTTTTTTGCCTAAATAGTGTAAATATTATTTTAACCCCTTTGGGACACAGCCTTATTTCACCTTAAGGACCAGGCCATTTTTTGCAAATCTGACCAGTGTCACTTTAAGTGGTGATAACTTTAAAACGCTTTGGGTTATCCAGGCCATTCTGAGATAGTTTTTTCGTCACATATTGTACTTCATGACACTGGTAAAATGAAGTAAAAAAAAATAATTTTTATTTATAAAAAAATACCAAATTTACCAAAAAATAAAAAAATGCTAATTTCCAAGTTTTAATTTCTCTACAGGGTGGGCCATTTATATGGAAAAAAAAAAAATCATGTTTTAGTGTTTCCATAGTCGCAGAGCCATAATCTTTTCAGTTTTTGGGTGAATACCTTGGGTAGGGTATGATTTTTGCGGGATGAGTTGACGGTTTTATAGGCACTATTTTGGGGTGCGTCTGACTTGTTGATCGCTTGCTATTACACTTTTTGTGATGTAAGGTGACAAAAAATGGTTTATTTAGCACAGTTTTTATTTTTTACGGTGTTCATCTGAGGGGTTAGGTCATGTGATATTTTTATAGAGCCGGTTGATATGGACGCACCAATACCTAATATGTATATTTTTTATTTATTTATGTAGGTTTTGCACAATAACAGCTTTTTTAAAACTAAAAAAAAATGATGTTTTAGTGTCTCCATATTCTGAGCCATAGTTTTTTTTATTTTTTGGGCGATTGTCTCAGGTAGGGGCTCATTTTTTGCGGTATGAGGTGCCGGTTAGATTGGTACTATTTTGGTGGGCAAATGCCTTTTTGATCGCTTGCTGTTGTACTTTTTCTGATGTAAGGTGACAAAAATGGTTTATTTAGCACAGTTTATTTTTTACGGTGTTTATCCCATTCCATCCTCAGTTTCTTCCTGTTTCCTGCCCTTAGGACAGGGGTTGAATCTTTCCCGGATCACTTAGGAGGCTGCAGGGCTTCTATTTTTTTTTTTATGCCATACCTCTTAGAAGTTCCTGACGGCGTAAGTCTCCACTAGGAGCCGCTGTTAAAGTCCGGTACGCACGGTCCTCTTTTCCTTTATGCCATGGGGTGATGCCTGGCAGCCACCTCGTACCTTCATACTTGCGGCCGGGCAAAGTTCCGGAGGGAGGAGGAGGGTGTCCTCTCCCTGGCTTGGCGGGCTCATGCAGGTCCGGGCAAAGTTCCGGAGGGAGGAGGAGGGTGTCCTCTCCCTGGCTTGGCGGGCTCATGCAGGTCCTGGTTCCGGCGCGCATCCACAGGTGCACCAGTAGTGACGTGTGCATTCCACACGTAGCAGGGGAGGGGCCAAAAACATGACCGGCAATGTGCGACCCATAAAAAGAGGACGCCAGCCAGCCAAATTGGAAGGAGAGGTGGATGTAGCGGACAGCAAGACTTTCCTTCTAGTCCACCTCCAGTGTATCACCATCATGCAGGAGGAAGGGGATACTCAGCATGGAGAAGCAGGAGCATCACACAGAAACCAGCATGGCACTCCTGGGAGGGGTAAGAGGGGTTGTACCCCACAGTCTCCCTTTGGGGAGATTATCTCTTTATAATATTCTGCAGTAATTGTGTGGGCTATGTATGAGGATGAAGAATGAGGATAGGTTTCAAAAGAAAGGCAGTGACTGGAGGAGAGATAAATCAAAGGGCCTTTTATTCAGGTCCAAACCCCAGTCCTCCAACGTTCCCCCAACAATGATGCCAGGGCTTAGGTGGGGGTCAGCTGTCTTCTTATTTTCAAGCCTGGCAAAGTATAACATCAAGTACATGGGTAAAGGATGGCTACCGGCTGGAATTCAAAAGACTCCCACCAAAAAGGCTAACACTTATGACTAGAGTTGAGCGAACACCTGGATGTTCGGGTTCGAGAAGTTCGGCCGAACATCCCGGAAATGTTCGGGTTCGGGATCCGAACCCGATCCGAACTTCGTCCCGAACCCGAACCCCATTGAAGTCAATGGGGACCCGAACTTTTCGGCACTAAAAAGGCTGTAAAACAGCCCAGGAAAGAGCTAGAGGGCTGCAAAAGGCAGCAACATGTAGGTAAATCCCCTGCAAACAAATGTGGATAGGGAAATGAATTAAAATAAAAATTAAATAAATAAAAATTAACCAAAATCAATTGGAGAGAGGTTCCATAGCAGAGAATCTGGCTTCCCGTCACCCACCACTGGAACAGTCCATTCTCAGATATTTAGGCCCCGGCACCCAGGCAGAGGAGAGAGGTCCCGTAACAGAGAATCTGTCTTCATGTCAGCAGAGAATTAGTCTGCATGTCATAGCAGAGAATGAGGCTTCACGTCAGCCACCACTGCAACAGTCCATTGGCATATATTTAGGCCCAGCACCCAGGCAGAGGAGGGAGGTCCCGTAACAGAGAATCTGTCTTCATGTCAGCAGAGAATTAGTCTGCATGTCATAGCAGAGAATGAGGCTTCACGTCAGCCACCACTGCAACAGTCCATTGGCATATATTTAGGCCCAGCACACACACAGGCAGAGGAGAGAGGTCCCGTAACAGAGAATCTGGCTTCATGTCAGCAGAGAATCAGTCTGCATGTCATAGCAGAGAATGAGGCTTCACGTCAGCCACCACTGCAACAGTCCATTGGCATATATTTAGGCCCAGCACACACACAGGCAGAGGAGAGAGGTCCCGTAACAGAGAATCTGGCTTCATGTCAGCAGAGAATCAGTCTGCATGTCATAGCAGAGAATGAGGCTTCACGTCAGCCACCACTGCAACAGTCCATTGGCATATATTTAGGCCCAGCACCCAGGCAGAGGAGGGAGGTCCCGTAACAGAGAATCTGTCTTCATGTCAGCAGAGAATTAGTCTGCATGTCATAGCAGAGAATGAGGCTTCACGTCAGCCACCACTGCAACAGTCCATTGGCATATATTTAGGCCCAGCACACACACAGGCAGAGGAGAGAGGTCCCGTAACAGAGAATCTGGCTTCATGTCAGCAGAGAATCAGTCTGCATGTCATAGCAGAGAATGAGGCTTCACGTCAGCCACCACTGCAACAGTCCATTGGCATATATTTAGGCCCAGCACACACACAGGCAGAGGAGAGAGGTCCCGTAACAGAGAATCTGGCTTCATGTCAGCAGAGAATCAGTCTGCATGTCATAGCAGAGAATGAGGCTTCACGTCAGCCACCACTGCAACAGTCCATTGGCATATATTTAGGCCCAGCACCCAGGCAGAGGAGGGAGGTCCCGTAACAGAGAATCTGTCTTCATGTCAGCAGAGAATTAGTCTGCATGTCATAGCAGAGAATGAGGCTTCACGTCAGCCACCACTGCAACAGTCCATTGGCATATATTTAGGCCCAGCACCCAGGCAGAGGAGGGAGGTCCCGTAACAGAGAATCTGTCTTCATGTCAGCAGAGAATTAGTCTGCATGTCATAGCAGAGAATGAGGCTTCACGTCAGCCACCACTGGAACAGTCCATTCTCAGATATTTAGGCCCCGGCACCCAGGCAGAGGAGAGAGGTCCCGTAACAGAGAATCTGTCTTCATGTCAGCAGAGAATTAGTCTGCATGTCATAGCAGAGAATGAGGCTTCACGTCAGCCACCACTGCAACAGTCCATTGGCATATATTTAGGCCCAGCACCCAGGCAGAGGAGAGAGGTCCCGTAACAGACAATCTGGCTTCATGTCAGCAGAGAATCAGTCTGCATGTCATAGCAGAGAATCAGGCTTCACGTCACCCACCACTGCAACAGTCCATTGTCATAAATTTAGGCCCAGCACTAGTGTTGAGCGGCATGTCCCATATTCGAATTCGCGAAATTTTGTGAATATTCGAAAGAATATTCGTAAAATATTCGCGATTATTCAAATTCGTTATTATTTCGCATATGCGATAATTCGAATTATCGCATAATACATATGCTATGCAAAATTCACATGTGCGCTAATGAAATCGCCTTACGAAGATTCGCAACTCAATTCAATCACTAATGTATGAATGCAATGCCCTTTGCCTCTGTTCTGGGACAAGTGTAGATATTCGCATGTGCGCTAATAAAATCGCCTTACGAAGATTCGCACCTCAATCACTTTCTAGGGAATGTGAGACTTTTGGGAATCAATCGAGATACAGTGGGGGGTGATGACAGTAGTTGACAGAGTACAGATCAATGTAATCTGTAAGGTGGAAAGTAAAATAAAAAATACGAATATTCGTAAATCGAATTTTACGAAGTTCTACGTATTCGCGAATATGGTGCTATACTATATGAATGCACAGGCCTTTGCCTCTCTGTTCTGGGGACAAGTGTAGATATTTGCATTTGCGTTAATAAAATCGCCTTACGAAGATTCGCAGCTCAATTCAATCACTAATGTATGAATGCAAAGCCCTTTGCCTCTGTTCTGGGACAAGTGTAGATATTCGCATGTGCGCTAATAAAATCGCCTTACGAAGATTCGCAACTCAATTCACTAATGTATGAATGCAAAGCCCTTTGCCTCTGTTCTGGGACGTGCCGATATTCGCATGTGCGCTAATAAAATCGCCTTACGAAGATTCGCGCCTCAATCACTTTCTAGGCAATGTGAGTAAGATCTGAGCTGTTGGACCTTTGGGAAACAATCAATTATATGTGTACTGTAATTTTGTGGGGGGGGGGGGAAACAAAAAACGAATATTCGTTTTTACGAATATATAGCACTATATTCGAAATATTCGCGAAATCGCGAAGTTGCGATATTCGCGAAAAAAATTTGCTTTTCGAATATTCGCGCTCAACACTACCCAGCACCCAGGCAGAGGAGAGAGGTCCCGTAACAGAGAATCTGGCTTCATGTCAGCAGAGAATCAGTCTTCATATCATAGCAGAGAATCAGGCTTCACGTCACCCACCACTGTAAGAGTCAATTTTCATAAATTTAGGCCCAGAACCCAGGCAGAGGAGAAAGGTCCCGTAACAGACAATCTGGCTTCATGTCAGCAGAGAATCAGTCTTCATATCATAGCAGAGAATCAGGCTTCACGTCACCCACCACTGCAACAGTCAATTGTCATAAATTTAGGCCCAGCACCCAGGCAGAGGAGAGAGCTCCCGTAACAGAGGATCTGGCTTCATGTCAGCAGAGAATCAGTCTGCATGTCATAGCAGAGAATGAGGCTTCACGTCACCCACCACTGCAACAGTCCATTGGCATATATTTAGGCCTAGCACACAGGCAGAGCAGAGAGGTCCCGTAACAGACAATCTGGCTTCATGTCAGCAGAGAATCAGTCTGCATGTCATAGCAGAGAATGAGGCTTCACGTCACCCACCACTGCAACAGTCCATTGGCATATATTTAGGCCTAGCACACAGGCAGAGCAGAGAGGTCCCGTAACAGACAATCTGGCTTCATGTCAGCAGAGAATCAGTCTGCATGTCATAGCAGAGAATGAGGCTTCACGTCACCCACCACTGCAACAGTCCATTGGCATATATTTAGGCCTAGCACACAGGCAGAGCAGAGAGGTCCCGTAACAGACAATCTGGCTTCATGTCAGCAGAGAATCAGTCTGCATGTCATAGCAGAGAATGAGGCTTCACGTCACCCACCACTGCAACAGTCCATTGGCATATATTTAGGCCTAGCACACAGGCAGAGCAGAGAGGTCCCGTAACAGACAATCTGGCTTCATGTCAGCAGAGAATCAGTCTGCATGTCATAGCAGAGAATGAGGCTTCACGTCACCCACCACTGCAACAGTCCATTGGCATATATTTAGGCCTAGCACACAGGCAGAGCAGAGAGGTCCCGTAACAGACAATCTGGCTTCATGACAGCAGAGAATCAGTCTGCATGTCATAGCAGAGAATGAGGCTTCACGTCAGCCACCACTGCAACAGTCCATTGGCATATATTTAGGCCTAGCACACAGGCAGAGCAGAGAGGTCCCGTAACAGACAATCTGGCTTCATGACAGCAGAGAATCAGTCTGCATGTCATAGCAGAGAATCAGGCTTCACGTCAGCCACCACTGCAACAGTCCATTGTCATAAATTTAGGCCCAGCACCCAGGCAGAGGAGAGAGGTCCCGTAACAGAGAATCTGGCTTCATGTCAGCAGAGAATCAGTCTTCATATCATAGCAGAGAATCAGGCTTCACGTCACCCACCACTGCAACAGTCAATTGTCATAAATTTAGGCCCAGCACCCAGGCAGAGGAGAGAGCTCCCGTAACAGAGGATCTGGCTTCATGTCAGCAGAGAATCAGTCTGCATGTCATAGCAGAGAATGAGGCTTCACGTCACCCACCACTGCAACAGTCCATTGGCATATATTTAGGCCTAGCACACAGGCAGAGGAGAGGTTCATTCAACTTTGGGTAGCCTCGCAATATAATGGTAAAATGAAAATAAAAATAGGATTGAATGAGGAAGTGCCCTGGAGTCCAATAATATATGGTTATGGGGAGGTAGTTAATGTCTAATCTGGACAAGGGACGGACAGGTCCTGTGGGATCCATGCCTGGTTCATTTTTATGAACGTCAGCTTGTCCACATTGGCTGTAGACAGGCGGCTGCGTTTGTCTGTAATGACGCCCCCTGCCGTGCTGAATACACGTTCAGACAAAACGCTGGCTGCCGGGCAGGCCAGCACCTCCAAGGCATAAAAGGCTAGCTCTGGCCACGTGGACAATTTAGAGACCCAGAAGTTGAATGGGGCCGAACCATCAGTCAGTACGTGGAGGGGTGTGCACACGTACTGTTCCACCATGTTAGTGAAATGTTGCCTCCTGCTAACACGTTGCGTATCAGGTGGTGGTGCAGTTAGCTGTGGCGTGTTGACAAAAGTTTTCCACATCTCTGCCATGCTAACCCTGCCCTCAGAGGAGCTGGCCGTGACACAGCTGCCTTGGCGACCTCTTGCTCCTCCTCTGCCTTGGCCTTGGGCTTCCACTTGTTCCCCTGTGACATTTGGGAATGCTCTCAGTAGCGTGTCTACCAACGTGCGCTTGTACTCGCGCATCTTCCTATCACGCTCCAGTGCAGGAAGTAAGGTGGGCACATTGTCTTTGTAGCGTGGATCCAGCAGGGTGGCAACCCAGTAGTCCGCACAGGTTAAAATGTGGGCAACTCTGCTGTCGTTGCGCAGGCACTGCAGCATGTAGTCGCTCATGTGTGCCAGGCTGCCCAGGGATAAGGACAAGCTGTCCTCTGTGGGAGGCGTATCGTCATCGTCCTGCCTTTCCCCCCAGCCACGCACCAGTGATGGACCCGAGCTGCGTTGGGTGCCACCCCGCTGTGACCATGCTTCATCCTCATCCTCCTCCACCTCCTCCTCATCCTCGTCCTCCTCGTCCTCCAGTAGTGGGCCCTGGCTGGCCACATTTGTACCTGGCCTCTGCTGTTGCCAAAAACCTCCCTCTGAGTCACTTCGAAGAGACTGGCCTGAAAGTGCTAAAAATGACCCCTCTTCCTCCTCCTCCTCCTCCTCCTCCTGGGCCACCTCCTCTTCCATCATCGCCCTAAGTGTTTTCTCAAGGAGACATAGAAGTGGTATTGTAACGCTGATAACGGTGTCATCGCCACTGGCCATGTTGGTGGAGTACTCGAAACAGCGCAACAGGGCACACAGGTCTCGCATGGAGGCCCAGTCATTGGTGGTGAAGTGGTGCTGTTCTGTAGTGCGACTGACCCGTGCGTGCTGCAGCTGAAACTCCACTATGGCCTGCTGCTGCTCGCACAGTCTGTCCAGCATGTGCAAGGTGGAGTTCCACCTGGTGGGCACGTCGCATATGAGGCGGTGAGCGGGAAGGCCGAAGTTACGCTGTAGCGCAGACAGGCGAGCAGCAGCAGGATGTGAACGCCGGAAGCGCGAACAGACGGCCCGCACTTTATGCAGCAGCTCTGACATGTCGGGGTAGTTGTGAATGAACTTCTGCACCACCAAATTCAGCACATGCGCCAAGCAAGGGATGTGCGTCAAATTGGCTAGTCCCAGAGCTGCAACGAGATTTCGCCCATTATCACACACCACCAGGCCGGGCTTGAGGCTCACCGGCAGCAACCACTCGTCGGTCTGTTGTTCTATACCCCGCCACAACTCCTGTGCGGTGTGGGGCCTGTCCCCCAAACATATGAGTTTCAGAATGGCCTGCTGACGTTTACCCCGGGCTGTGCTGAAGTTGGTGGTGAAGGTGTGTGGCTGACTGGATGAGCAGGTGGAAGAAGAGGAGGAGGAAGCCGAGAAGGAGGAGGTGGCAACAGGAGGCAAAGAATGTTGCCCTGCGATCCTTGGCGGCGGAAGGACGTGCGCCAAACAGCTCTCCGCCTGGGGCCCAGCTGCCACTACATTTACCCAGTGTGCAGTTAGGGAGATATAGCGTCCCTGGCCGTGCTTACTGGTCCACGTATCTGTGGTTAGGTGGACCTTGCTACAGATGGCGTTGCGCAGTGCACACTTGATTTTATCGGATACTTGGTTGTGCAGGGAAGGCACGGCTCTCTTGGAGAAGTAGTGCCGGCTGGGAACAACATACTGTGGGACAGCAAGCGACATGAGCTGTTTGAAGCTGTCTGTGTCCACCAGCCTAAATGACAGCATTTCATAGGCCAGTAGTTTAGAAATGCTGGCATTCAGGGCCAGGGATCGAGGGTGGCTAGGTGGGAATTTACGCTTTCTATCAAATGTTTGTGAGATGGAGAGCTGAACGCTGGCGTGTGACATGGTTGAGACGCTTGGTGACGGAGGTGGTGGTGGTGGTGTTGGTGGTACATCCCCTGTTTGCTGGGCGGCAGGTGCCAACGTTCCTCCAGAGGCGGAGGAAGAGGCCGAGGCGGCAGCAGCAGAATAGGCCGAGGCGGCAGCAGCAGAAGAGGTAGCAGGGGGAGCCTGAGTGACTTCCTTGGTTTTAAGGTGTTTACTCCACTGCAGTTCATGCTTTGCATGCAGGTGCCTGGTCATGCAGGTTGTGCTCAGGTTCAGAACGTTAATGCCTCGCTTCAGGCTCTGATGGCACAGCGTGCAAACCACTCGGGTCTTGTCGTCAGCACATTGTTTGAAGAAGTGCCATGCCAGGGAACTCCTTGAAGCTGCCTTTGGGGTGCTCGGTCCCAGATGGCGGCGGTCAGTAGCAGGCGGAGTCTCTTGGCGGCGGGTGTTCTGCTTTTGCCCACTGCTCCCTCTTTTGCTACGCTGTTGGCTCGGTCTCACCACTGCCTCTTCCTCCGAACTGTGAAAGTCAGTGGCACGACCTTCATTCCATGTGGGGTCTAGGACCTCATCGTCCCCTGCATCGTCTTCCACCCAGTCTTGATCCCTGACCTCCTGTTCAGTCTGCACACTGCAGAAAGACGCAGCAGTTGGCACCTGTGTTTCGTCATCATCAGAGACATGCTGAGGTGGTATTCCCATGTCCTCATCATCAGGAAACATAAGTGGTTGTGCGTCAGTGCATTCTATGTCTTTCACCGCTGGGGAAGGGCTAGGTGGATGCCCTTGGGAAACCCTGCCAGCGGAGTCTTCAAACAGCATAAGAGACTGCTGCATAACTTGAGGCTGAGACAGTTTCCCTGGTATGCATGGGGGTGATGTGACAGACTGATGGGGTTGGTTTTCAGGCGCCATCTGTGCGCTTTCTGCAGAAGACTGGGTGGGAGATAATGTGAACGTGCTGGATCCACTGTCGGCCACCCAATTGACTAATGCCTGTACCTGCTCAGGCCTTACCATCCTTAGAACGGCATTGGGCCCCACCATATATCGCTGTAAATTCTGGCGGCTACTGGGACCTGAGGTAGTTGGTACACTAGGACGTGTGGATGTGGCAGAACGGCCACGTCCTCTCCCAGCACCAGAGGGTCCACTAACACCACCACGACCATGTCCACGTCCGCGTCCCTTACTAGATGTTTTTCTCATTGTTATGGTTCACCACAACAACAAATATATTATTTGGCCCAATGTATTGTATTCAAATTCAGCGGGATATAAATTTGAGGCCTAGTATTTAGGCGCTGGGTGACCGGTATGGATTTAGTGACAGAATTAGACTTGGAAATGCACAGAAGCGTGTGTGTGTGAAGTTATTCTGAATGACCCAATGTGCACCTTGAATATTATATACCCTTTTAGGGATAGATTTCAAATAGCTCTGATATAGCAGAAACCACTAAATTATGAAATTGCTAAATTGGGAATTGTACTTCAACCCAGAACAAAAAATGTGCTTTGACGGACACTAAATATCTTGCCCAGCAACAACAGTACAACGGTGGGTAACGAGAGATTTAGAGGGAATTAAATTTGAGGCCTAGTATTTAGGCGCTGGGTCACCGGTATGGATTTAGTGACAGAATTAGACTTGGAAATACACAGTAGCGGGTGTGTGTGAAGTTATTCTGAATGACCCTATGTGCACCTTCAATATTATATACCCTTTTAGGGATAGATTTCAAATAGCTCTGATATAGCAGAAACCACTAAATTATGAAATTGCTAAATTGGGAATTGTACTTCAACCCAGAACAAAAAATGTGCTTTGACGGACACTAAATATCTTGCCCAGCAACAACAGTACAGCGGTGGGTAACGAGAGATTTAAAGGGAATTAAATTTGAGGCCTAGTATTTAGGCGCTGGGTCACCGGTATGGATTTAGTGACAGAATTAGACTTGGAAATACACAGTAGCGGGTGTGTGTGAAGTTATTCTGAATGACCCTATGTGCACCTTCAATATTATATACCCTTTTAGGGATAGATTTCAAATAGCTCTGATATAGCAGAAACCACTAAATTATGAAATTGCTAAATTGGGAATTGTACTTCAACCCAGAACAAAAAATGTGCTTTGACGGACACTAAATATCTTGCCCAGCAACAACAGTACAACGGTGGGTAACGAGAGATTTAGAGGGAATTAAATTTGAGGCCTAGTATTTAGGCGCTGGGTCACCGGTATGGATTTAGTGACAGAATTAGACTTGGAAATACACAGTAGCGGGTGTGTGTGAAGTTATTCTGAATGACCCTATGTGCACCTTCAATATTATATACCCTTTTAGGGATAGATTTCAAATAGCTCTGATATAGCAGAAACCACTAAATTATGAAATTGCTAAATTGGGAATTGTACTTCAACCCAGAACAAAAAATGTGCTTTGACGGACACTAAATATCTTGCCCAGCAACAACAGTACAGCGGTGGGTAACGAGAGATTTAGAGGGAATTAAATTTGAGGCCTAGTATTTAGGCGCTGGGTCACCGGTATGGATTTAGTGACAGAATTAGACTTGGAAATGCACAGAAGCGTGTGTGTGAAGTTATTCTGA
The DNA here is from genome assembly GCF_014858855.1 of Bufo gargarizans. Taxonomy (NCBI): domain Eukaryota; kingdom Metazoa; phylum Chordata; class Amphibia; order Anura; family Bufonidae; genus Bufo; species Bufo gargarizans. The sequence goes on along the minus strand of NC_058082.1, from coordinate 592,853,189 downwards.
ATGACCCAATGTGCACCTTCAATATTATATACCCTTTTTGGGATAGATTTCAAATAGCTCTGATATAGCAGGAACCACTAAATTATGAAATTGCTAAATTGGGAATTGTACTTCAACCCAGAACAAAAAATGTGCTTTGACGGGCACTAAATAACTTTCCCAGCTACAACAGGACAACGGTAACGAGAGATTTAGAGGGATTTAAATTTGAGGCCTAGTATTTAGGCGCTGGGTGACAGGTATGGGTTTAGTGACAGAATTAGACTTGGAAATACACAGTAGCGGGTGTGTGTGAAGTTATTCTGAATGACCCTATGTGCACCTTCAATATTATATACCCTTTTAGGGATAGATTTCAAATAGCTCTGATATAGCAGAAACCACTAAATTATGAAATTGCTAAATTGGGAATTGTACTTCAACCCAGAACAAAAAATGTGCTTTGACGGACACTAAATATCTTGCCCAGCAACAACAGTACAGCGGTGGGTAACGAGAGATTTAGAGGGAATTAAATTTGAGGCCTAGTATTTAGGCGCTGGGTCACCGGTATGGATTTAGTGACAGAATTAGACTTGGAAATACACAGTAGCGGGTGTGTGTGAAGTTACTCTGAATGACCCTATGTGCACCTTCAATATTATATACCCTTTTTGGGATAGATTTCAAAGAGCTCTGATATAGCAGGAACCACTAAATTATGAAATTGCTAAATTGGGAATTGTATTTCAACCCAGAACAAGAAATGTGCTTGAACGGACACTAAATAACTCGCCCAGCTACAGCACTAGGGACAGATTTAGCTGGATATAAATTTGAGGCCTAGTATTTAGGCGCTGGGTGACAGGTATGGGTTTAGTGACAGAATTAGACTTGGAAATACACAGTAGCGGGTGTGTGTGAAGTTATTCTGAATGACCCTATGTGCACCTTCAATATTATATACCCTTTTAGGGATAGATTTCAAATAGCTCTGATATAGCAGAAACCACTAAATTATGAAATTGCTAAATTGGGAATTGTACTTCAACCCAGAACAAAAAATGTGCTTTGACGGACACTAAATATCTTGCCCAGCAACAACAGTACAGCGGTGGGTAACGAGAGATTTAGAGGGAATTAAATTTGAGGCCTAGTATTTAGGCGCTGGGTCACCGGTATGGATTTAGTGACAGAATTAGACTTGGAAATACACAGTAGCGGGTGTGTGTGAAGTTATTCTGAATGACCCTATGTGCACCTTCAATATTATATACCCTTTTTGGGATAGATTTCAAATAGCTCTGATATAGCAGGAACCACTAAATTATGAAATTGCTAAATTGGGAATTGTACTTCAACCCAGAACAAAAAATGTGCTTTGACGGGCACTAAATAACTTTCCCAGCTACAACAGGACAACGGTAACGAGAGATTTAGAGGGATTTAAATTTGAGGCCTAGTATTTAGGCGCTGGGTGACAGGTATGGGTTTAGTGACAGAATTAGACTTGGAAATACACAGTAGCGGGTGTGTGTGAAGTTATTCTGAATGACCCTATGTGCACCTTCAATATTATATACCCTTTTTGGGATAGATTTCAAATAGCTCTGATATAGCAGAAACCACTAAATTATGAAATTGCTAAATTGGGAATTGTACTTCAACCCAGAACAAAAAATGTGCTTTGACGGACACTAAATATCTTGCCCAGCAACAACAGTACAGCGGTGGGTAACGAGAGATTTAGAGGGAATTAAATTTGAGGCCTAGTATTTAGGCGCTGGGTCACCGGTATGGATTTAGTGACAGAATTAGACTTGGAAATACACAGTAGCGGGTGTGTGTGAAGTTACTCTGAATGACCCTATGTGCACCTTCAATATTATATACCCTTTTTGGGATAGATTTCAAAGAGCTCTGATATAGCAGGAACCACTAAATTATGAAATTGCTAAATTGGGAATTGTATTTCAACCCAGAACAAGAAATGTGCTTGAACGGACACTAAATAACTCGCCCAGCTACAGCACTAGGGACAGATTTAGCTGGATATAAATTTGAGGCCTAGTATTTAGGCGCTGGGTGACCGGTATGGATTTAGTGACAGAATTAGACTGGGATATGGCCAAAAAATGAACAGACTATTGCTGGTTAAATGCACTTGGTGTGACAGCTTCACCCTGATGTAGGCTTTAGCCAAAAAACAACCACACCATTGAGGGTTAAATGCACTTGGTGACAGGCGCAGCTTGCCCCTGATTTTGTATATGGCCAAAAAATGAACAGACTATTGCTGGTTAAATGCACTTGGTGTGACAGCTTCACCCTGATGTAGGCTTTAGCCAAAAAACAACCACACCATTGAGGGTTAAATGCACTTGGTGACAGGCGCAGCTTGCCCCTGATTTTGTATATGGCCAAAAAATGAACAGACTATTGCTGGTTAAATGCACTTGGTGTGACAGCTTCACCCTGATGTAGGCTTTAGCCAAAAAACAACCACACCATTGAGGGTTAAATGCACTTGGTGACAGGCGCAGCTTGCCCCTGATTTTGTATATGGCCAAAAAATGAACAGACTATTGCTGGTTAAATGCACTTGGTGTCACAGCTTCACCCTGATGTAGGCTTTAGCCAAAAAACAACCACACCATTGAGGGTTAAATGCACTTGGTCGCAGCTTGTGCTGGCGCACCACAAGACACAAAATGGCCGCCGATCACCCCAGAAAAATGAGACTGACAAACGGTCTGTGCAGCCTAAAAACAGTGAGCAATTGAGGATCAGCAGCTCAATGATCCACAGCTGCAGATCGATCAGTTAATCAAGTCCTTTGGAGGAGTTAATCTGCCTAATCTCGCCCTACTGTCGCAGCCGCAACCTCTCCCTACGCTAATCAGAGCAGAGTGACGGGCGGCGCTATGTGACTCCAGCTTAAATAGAGGCTGGGTCACATGGTGCTCTGGCCAATCACAGCCATGCCAATAGTAGGCATGGCTGTGATGGCCTCTTGGGGCAAGTAGTATGACGCTTGTTGATTGGCTGCTTTGCAGCCTTTCAAAAAGCGCCAAGAAAGCGTCACAAAAGCGCGAAGAAAGCGACGAACACCGAACCCGAACCCGGACTTTTACGAAAATGTCCGGGTTCGGGTCCGTGTCACGGACACCCCAAAATTCGGTACGAACCCGAACTATACAGTTCGGGTTCGCTCATCCCTACTTATGACATTAAGTCAGCACTCTCCAAAACAAACGGAGTTATTAGGCGAAATAAGAAACCTCATGGACAAATCAGTACTAGTCCCAGTTCCAACAGAAGAGATAGGAAAGTGTTTTTATTCCACGTTCTTTTTAGTCACCAAACTGAATGGGTCCTATCGGACTATAATAATTCCAAATGCAACATCTTTCAAGTTCAACTCTTTAAGTGCACATACTGAATTATACCAGAATGTAATATTATGGATATGGAATCCACTTTGTCATCACTGCCTACTAACCATCACCCGATTCTCTCCTCTCCAGGTATGTCTCCACTGAAGCTAACTGCTGCACCCAGCTTTTCCACAGTCTGATATTTTCCACACCCCTCATCTTTCCTTCTCATTCCCTGGTATGTCTCCACTGAACTTTAATGTTTCTTTCCCTGCTGGATTTATTGAGTATTTGTTTACATTGACAATTTCACCCCTGTATCTGGTCCTCCCTTAATTAGGCCATATGTAGCCCCCTCCCCTCCTGGTCACACCTGACTGAACACTGAGTGATATAAATCTAAGTTCCTAGGTCTTCCAGAACTTGGTTTTTCCAAATGCAACATCTTTCAAGTGCAACTCTTTAAGTGCACATACTGAATTCTACCAGAAGTGAACCACATGTAATTACAGACATAGTTATTTGTCTGTACTCTTACTCTTCCTACTTTTCTAAGACCTCCTGAAACACCCCCACATCCATTCACCCAGCAAGGACCTATTCATCTCTCCCGCCATCTTAGCATCTCATATGACCGCTTGCACAAACCTGTTTGGCATCCTAAAACACTTCCTTCCCAAACACACACACAGATACCTCATGCCCTCTCTTATTCTCATCTATTAACACTTTCTCTGCTTCTCCTTACTAATGGTGATATCTCTCCAAATCCAGGTCCCCCTCAGCAAATCCCCACTATCACCTCCACATCCTAGTACAAGTCTTCTACAAATTTCTGCAACCCCTTAAACCTAATAACCATTCCTCTGAACCCTGCTCCTTTGATTCCTCTTGAAGGAGCATTATGGAATGCACGCTCTGTCTGTAACAAACTGTCCTACATTCATGATCTTTTCATCTCTCAAAAACTTTCCTTTCTGGGTCTCACAGAAACATGGCTGACACTTCCTCCCCTGCTACCCTCTCATATAGTGGTTTTCATTTCACTCACACACCCCCGCCTCGGGTGCAAACATGGTGGAGGAGTTGGCCTTCTCCTATCAGACCCCTGCTCCTACAGACCATCTCCACTGCCACCCTCCATTACGCTCACTTCATTTGAAGTACACTCTGTTCGCATCTACTCTCCCTCCATCCTTCTAGTAGCTGTCATTAACCGCCCCCCAGGCCCAGCCACCATCTTTCTTGACCACTTTAACACCTGGCTACTGCACTTTTTTTTTCTGCCGACATCCCCATTATCATCATGGGTGACTTCAACATCCCTATTGACAGCTGCCACTCAGCCGCCTCTAAACTCCTATCACTCTCTTCCTCCTTCGGCCTCTCACAGTGGTCTTCAGCTCCCACCCACAGAGATGGTCACACTCTGGATCTTATCTTTACCCGCCTCTGCTCCCTATCTAACCTTTCTAATTCGCCTCTCCCCCGATCCGACCACAACCACCTTCTCTTCATTAGTCTCTTCTGCTGCTCCCCCGGTCCAGACACTAGCATACCCCCACAGGAACCTTAAACATCTCTACTTTCTCTTGCTTTCTGACTCTCTTCTGCCACTCTCTACCATCTGTTCCCTCCAAGACCCAGATGCTGCCACCACCCTGTACAACACCACAACAAGTACAGCTCTGGACACTGTTGCACCCCTCACACACAACAAAACCCAAAAAATCAACAGACATCCCTGGCACACCAACCTGACCAAATAAACTCAGACAAGCTTCCAGGGCTGCTGAGCACCGATGGAAGAAATCCCATTGTAAAGATCACTTTACCGCATACAAGCAATCCCTCCTCTTATTCAAATCCTCACTCGCTGATGCAAAACAGGCCTACTTCTCATCTCTCATATCTTCCCTGGCGCACAGCCCTAAACAACTTTTTAACACTTTTAACTCCCTTCTCTGTCCCCCAGCGCCCCCACCCTCTCATCTCAGCTGAGGACTTTGCCACATACTTCAAACAAAAGATAGTCAACATCAAAGAAAGCTTCAGTACACAGTCTCCACAGACCCTCTACACAACTGCTCGGTCCTCTTCTCCCAAATCCCACTTCTCCACCATTACAGAAAAAAAAACTCTCCACTCTACTCTCCAGATCACATCTCACCACCTGTGCACTTGACCCAATCCCATCCCACCTCATCGCTAACCTCACCACAGTGTTTATCCCAGCCCTAACTCATATTTTCAACCTATCACTAACCTCTGGTATCTTCCCCTCTGCTTTTAAACATGCTACCATTACACCCATCCTCAAAAAGCCTTCACTTGACCCATCTTCTTTGTGCAGTTATTGCCCCATATCACTTCTTCCATATGCCTCAAAGCTACTTGAACAGCATGTCCATTCTGAACTGTCCTCTCACCTCTCCTCCTGCTCCCTCTTTGACAGGCTACAATCTGGCTTCCGACCCCACCACTCGACTGAGACTGCCCTTACCAAAGTCACCAATGATCTACTAACAGCCAAAACCAAAAAACATTACTCTGTCCTCCTTCTCTTTGACCTGTCCTCTGCCTTTTACACTGTCAACCACTCCCTTCTGTTGCAAACTCTCTCATCTCTTGACATCACTGACCTGGCCCTCTCCTGGATGACATCATACCTCACAGACCGGACGTTTACCGTCTCCCACTCTCACACCACCTCCTTGTCTCATTACCTCTCTGTTGGTGTCCCGCAAGGATCTGTCCTAGGACCCCTGCTCTTCTCTATTTACACTTTTGGCCTGGAACATCTCATAGAGTCCTATGGCTTTCAGTATCACTCTTATGCTGACGACACACAAATCTACCTCTCTGGTCCAGACATCACCACCTTATTATCCAGAATCCCACAATGTCTATCTTTTATATCATCCTTCTTCTCCTCTTGCTTTCTAAAACTTAACATGGATAAAACAGAATTCATCATCTTTCCCCCATCTTGCTCAACCCCCCACGATCAATGGATGCACACTCTCCCCGGTCAACCAAGTCCGCTGCCTTGGAGTGACCTTGGATTCTGCCCTCTCCTTCCGACCGCACATCCAAGCCCTTTCCACCACCTGCCGCCTCCAACTTAAAAACATCTCCCGCATCCGCGCTTTCCTTAATTTTGAATCTGCAAAAATGCTTGTACTTGCCCTCATCATCTCCCGCCTAGACTACTGCAACATTCTCCTCTGTGGCCTTCCATCTAGCACTCTCGCACCCCTCTAATCTATCCTCAACTCTGCTGCCCGACTAATCCACCTCTCACCCTGTTACTCCTCTGCCAATACCTTCACTGGCTCCCTATTGCCCAGCGAATTCAGTTAAAAATACTAACAAATACATACAAGACCGTCCACAACCTTTCCCCTCCCTACATCTCTGAGCTACTTTCCCGATACATCACCACACGCAGTCTCTGATCTTAACAAGACCTCCTTCTCTCCTCTCCTCTTATCACCTCTTCCCACAATCGCCTTCAAGATTTCTCCCGTGCATCCCCCACCCTCTGGAACTCTCTACCCTAACATATCACGCTCTAACCTACAGTGGAATCCTTCAAAAGAAACCTATGAACCCACCTCTTCAGACAAGCCTACAACCAGTGACCCTGCTGCCTCTATACCGCCATGATCAGCTTCACCCTCACCTACTGTGTCCTTCTCCCATACCATGTAGATTGTAAGTCCTCACGGGCAGGGCCCTCTCTCTGTCACTACCAGAGCTTTGAGACGTTCTCACAGCTCTGTGTCTCCACCCCTGTGATGATGTCACTTAGGGTTGGAGGTTTTCTCACTGTTCTGTTTCTCCGCCCCTGTGATGAGGTCTTACTCCCAGCTGTCTCTCCTGCGTTTGATTTCTCTGCCTTTAAATCACCCCTCCTCCTATTGCAGGGCGTGGATTATATTTCTCTTTTCAGTTGTAGCTCTGCCTTGAGTATCTTCACTTCTTTAGCTACTAGTTCTCTGGACCTGTGTTCTGCTGCTGCAAGCACTCCGGATATTGCCAGCGGTCCTTGGATCCGTCTTCTCTGCGGCTGCAGCTCCATCAGCTAAGTGTGCAGACTTTGTTATGTACCTGGTGATTTCCTGACTGGATCTGAGGTGGCCCCGGTTCCCTCCATATTCTGTGCAGGGCATCGGTGGCCGTGCCCCTTCCACTATTGTAGGGGTTACAGGGCTCATCAGTCTAAGGTACGCGGGCATGCCTCGTTCCACCATTTGGATCCGGGCATGTGCTTTAGCAGCATAGGGAGAGTGTTGAGGGTCTGACAGGGGTCACCCTTTCTCTTCCCTAGTTTGGGGTCCGGTCAGTAGCTCTTTTTACTGTGTATACTCTTGTTACCCTTAAACAGCCGTGACACTCTCCTTCTGTACCAGTTTGTAACTCGTCTTGTTTATGTTTAGTGCAATTGTCTGTATTATGTATGTATACCACTTTTCATATGTACAGCGCCATGGAATGACTGGCGCTTTAATAATAATAATCTAAAGGATCTGAATTTATATCTAACGTACCAAAAATTCTGCATGGAATCAATATCGTCAACAACTCTACATCTGTTTCCCAACTGCTTCATGGCGTCAATAGATCTCAAGGGCGCCTATTACCATGTGCCTATTCACCCCTCGTCTCAGAAATATCTCAGGGTGGCAGTACAGGGAAAGGAATCAGTCGTCCATCTTCAGTTCAGGGCCCTCCCCTTTGGGATATCACAGGCACACAGAATTTTTACAAAGTTGATGGGGGAAGTGATGGCACAAATAAGAAGGTCAGACATTATAATTATTCCTTATCTAGACAACATGCTAGTAGTCTGACAATCTCCAGAATTCCTTTCAGTTCAAGTACATGAAGTATTGAAAACGTTAATGAACCTGGGTTCGATTATAAATTGGGAAAAATCGTGGCTGACGCCGAGCTTCCAATGCACCTTCCCGGGAATTCAACTAGATTCCTTATCCCAAAAGTCATTCCTCCTGATGACAAAGCTTCTGCCAATATAACAAAGGATAAGGGAGTTCAGCAGGTCCATGTCAATCCTAGGTTTAATGACATCCTGTATACCGGCAGTAAGATGGGCACAGTTCAGATCCAGAATTCTCCAGATGCATATTCTCTCTCTCTGGGACAAGAAACTAGGTTCTCTAGATCTCAAAGTTCCGTTACCCCTGTCGGTAAGAGACTCCCTGATGTGGTGGACAAGGTCAGAGAACCTAAGTCAAGGTGTGGAACGGATAAAGGACAATCCTCTAATCATCACAACCGATGCCAGCCCTCAGGGGTGGGGGGCTCACTCAGTTTTGGGGTTTTCCCAGGGGCAGTGGTCAGTATTTCAAAGCCAACAATCCCAAAATTACAGAGAGCTGAGAATGATATACTGTGCCCTGATGAAATGGTTTCCTTCCCTAAGAAACGGACATATCAGAATTCTGCCGGACAGTGCGACAACGGTAGCATACATTAACAGTGGGGGACGAGATCTCTTCAACTTCTAAGTTTGGCATCCAAGATTTTCCAAATGCTAGAAGGGGAGGTCTAGGGTCAGAGAACTCCCAGACAGACTTCCTGAGCAGGCTCAAGGTCAGTCAGTGCGAATGGTGCCTGTGCCAGGAAGTATTCGATCAAATTGTGCATCTCTGGGGTCCCCATCTATAGACCTATTTGCTTCCCAGTCCAACAGGAAATGCAATAAGTTTTTTTCCCTCAATCCAATGGATCAGGCCCAGGGAATCAATGCTCTGTCATAACCTTGGGGCAAAGATCTGGTTATACGCATTCCCACCACTTACGCTTTTACCCAGAGTAGTCCAGAAAATAAGGAGGGAGGAGGCAAGGGTAATCTTAATAGCCCCCTATTGGCCGAAGAGAGTATGGCTTACTTGGCTAAGGAAGCTGTCTCTGGTGGATCCCTGGACACTTCCAGAGAGGGACGATTTGTTGTTTCAGGGACCCCTTCGTCATCCCAAGATAAGGAATCTACACTTGACAGCATGAATATTGAGAGGAGGTTCCTCAGAGCCAGGGGATTGTCAGATCAGGTAGTAGAGACTCTACTAGCCAGTAGGAAGAAAAAGTGACCACTGATATTTATCTAAGAATTTGGACAACCTTTATTAGGTTTGCAGGCACAGGTCTGGATCTGTCAGTTCCTCCAGAGATCCCTCTGATTTTATATTTTTTGCAGGAAGGTCTAAAAAAGAAATTAAGGCCTAGTACACTAAAAGTTCAGGTCTTTGTCCTTAGTGTTTTGTTTGACTGTACTTTAGCATCTCATCCTTGGATCAAGAGATTCATAAAGGCGTCAATTAGATTAAATTCTCTTCTTAAACCCAGATCATCTCCCTGGGATTTAAATATTGTCCTTTCCATGCTCACACAAAGTCCATTGGACTCAATATCACTGAAGATGCTGTCATACAAGACGGCCTTTCTTGTAGCTATTACATCAGCCAGGAGAGTGGGGGAGATTTCGGCCTTAGCTGCCTCCCCTCCTTATACCTTAATTTTGGAAGACAGAATTGTGTTGAGACCGGACCCCGCCTTTCTCCCTAAGGTTGTTTCCGATTTCCACCGGTCACAAGTAATTAATTTGCCCTCATTCTGTCAGAATCCCAGAAATGAAGGGGAGGAGAAATTCCTTACGCTAGACGTTAGGAGATGCGTGTGTAAATACCTAGACACTACAAAAAAATTGAGAAAAAACCCTAAATTATTTGTTCAATTCCAGGGCCCCAACAAAGGTCAAAAAGTTACTAGCCATACGATTGCTAGATGGATAATGAAAACTATAAATCAAGCCTACTCTTCTGCAGATCAGACCCGTGTGCAAACCAGAAATATTTCAGCGATCACGCCAGCCCCACTGCGCTTGCTCGCTCCAAGCAACCAATTGTAGGGATTTGCTCTGGTAGGCAGGGTAAGCGGACACAATACAGAAACAAGACCACGGTTGAAAAAACTAAAGTACAATGTTTATTCACACAGAAAAGGCAGAAAAGAAAAAAACTATGCTTTACAGAGTCCTGGTGTTAGTTCACACAGCAAGATCTCCCAAAAATAACATAAATCACCTGGCAGGCTTTAAGGCGCCTGACTCCCAGCAGGCGACTCTCATGCAGCTCCCAAAACCACAGAGCTTTCCCAGCTCCACTCTCACTTGGAGGAACATACCACACCCAGCTGAGTTGCTAGCTGGGTTTTTAAACCCCAGCCCAAAACCTGGCCTGGAAACAGCCACCCACCCTGCTCTTTGGCTGCACAACAATAAGTGGTGTCTCAGATGACACAAACTGGGCACATCATATTGGGCACTGACATGTCATATCTGTGGAAAACTTGCAATTTTCATTTTGCACTGTCCACTGTGCATTATTTTCTGCAAAATACAGTGACGGTGAATTATCATTCCACTCCTTAATACCTTGAGGGTATAGTTTCCAAAATGGCGTCTCTTCTCCAGGGTTCCATTTATTATTTCCCCCCAGAGCTTCTGCAGTTGTCAGCACAAGCTGTGTAAGGCTACTTTCACACTAGCGTTCGTCGGTCCGCTCGTGAGCTCCGTTTGAAGGGGCTCACGAGCGGACCCGAACGCAGCCGTCCATCCCTGATGCAGTCTGAATGGAGCGGATCCGCTCAGACTGCATCAGTCTGGCGGCGTTCAGCCTCCGCTCCGCACGGACAGGCGGACAGCTGAACGCTGCTTGCAGCGTTCGGGTGTCCGCCTGGCCGTGCGGAGGCGTGCGGATCCGTCCAGACTTACAATGTAAGTCAATGGGGACGGATCTGTTTGAAGATGCCACAATATGGCTCAATCTTCAGGCGGATCCGTCCCCCATTGACTTTACATTGAAAGTCTGGACGGATCCGTACGAGGCTATTTTCACACTTAGCTGTTATATGCTAAAATAATGCAGACGGATCCGTTCTGAACGGAGCCTCCGTCTGCATTATTATGATCGGATCCGTTCAGAACGGATCCGATCGAACGCTAGTGTGAAAGTAGCCTAAATCACATTTGGGCTCAAAATGAGCATGATGCTCTTTTAGGCCTCTCATAGATTTAGATAAAAACTAATAGAGCCACATGTAGGGAGTTTCTAAAACCAGGAAGCACAGGGGCTTAATTTTCACACTGGCACATGATGGGTATAACCTATTGGGCACTGAAACTTAATATCAGTGGAAAATTTGTGATTTTTCACTTTGCGCCATTGCTGTTTATTGCTAAAAATTATTATTTTTTTATTTCACCTCCGAGCCTCTGCTGCAGTTGTTGGTCAGTGCTGCATAAATCCCCAAACTACGTCTCAAATGCATAAGGTGCTCTTTCTCTTCTGTACTTTCAATGTGCCCAAACAGCAGTTTATGACCATATAGGGCAGCGATGGCGAACTTTTTACAGACTGAGTGCCCAAACTTTAACCCAAAACCCACATATTTATCACAGTGCCAACACAGCAATTTAACCAGAAATATTTCAGCGATCACGCCAGCCCCACTGCGCTTGCTCGCTCCAAGCAACCAATTGTAGGGATTTGCTCTGGTAGGCAGGGTAAGCGGACACAATACAGAAACAAGACCACGGTTGAAAAAACTAAAGTACAATGTTTATTCACACAGAAAAGGCAGAAAAGAAAAAAACTATGCTTTACAGAGTCCTGGTGTTAGTTCACACAGCAAGATCTCCCAAAAATAACATAAATCACCTGGCAGGCTTTAAGGCGCCTGACTCCCAGCAGGCGACTCTCATGCAGCTCCCAAAACCACAGAGCTTTCCCAGCTCCACTCTCACTTGGAGGAACATACCACACCCAGCTGAGTTGCTAGCTGGGTTTTTAAACCCCAGCCCAAAACCTGGCCTGGAAACAGCCACCCACCCTGCTCTTTGGCTGCTCCCAATAAGAACCGGCCCGGATTGGCTTTACAGCCACACTAAGTAAAAGTGTCAGCGAGCACTAGTTGCCGCTGACACACAAAATTACCGGTTCTTATCTCACCGAGGCCAGGAACCTTGGTGACACGTACCTTCCGTCAATGACTAACCCTTGCGCCCTCCTACACCCTAAAGCGCATGCTTTGTGAGGACTGGCTCCCCGTGTGGCGATTGGGGAAGCTGACTTAGCGTATTAGAGCTGCAGTTCCTATGTTGACCTGCCACCTTGATAACCACAAATGGAGCTTATACTGTAGTTCTATGGGACTATAGTATAAGCTAAAAAAAAAGTTTAACTACTCAATATTGTAGCCTCCTAGAGGGACTAAAAAAAAGGAAAAAAATAAAATTAAATTTCAAATCACCCTCTTTCCCCAAAATCAAAATACATAAAAAAATATCATCCTGCAAATAACGAGCCTTTACACAAGACCATTGCCAGAAAAGAAAAAAATGTATCAGAAAATGGTGACACAAAACAGTTTTTTTTTGTACCCAGCAGAACCCACCTAACAATAAGTGGTGTCTCAGATGACACAAACTGGGCACATCATATTGGGCACTGACATGTCATATCTGTGGAAAACTTGCAATTTTCATTTTGCACTGTCCACTGTGCATTATTTTCTGCAAAATACAGTGACGGTGAATTATCATTCCACTCCTTAATACCTTGAGGGTATAGTTTCCAAAATGGCGTCTCTTCTCCAGGGTTCCATTTATTATTTCCCCCCAGAGCTTCTGCAGTTGTCAGCACAAGCTGTGTAAGGCTACTTTCACACTAGCGTTCGTCGGTCCGCTCGTGAGCTCCGTTTGAAGGGGCTCACGAGCGGACCCGAACGCAGCCGTCCAGCCCTGATGCAGTCTGAATGGAGCGGATCCGCTCAGACTGCATCAGTCTGGCGGCGTTCAGCCTCCGCTCCGCACGGACAGGCGGACAGCTGAACGCTGCTTGCAGCGTTCGGGTGTCCGCCTGGCCGTGCGGAGGCGTGCGGATCCGTCCAGACTTACAATGTAAGTCAATGGGGACGGATCTGTTTGAAGATGCCACAATATGGCTCAATCTTCAGGCGGATCCGTCCCCCATTGACTTTACATTGAAAGTCTGGACGGATCCGTACGAGGCTATTTTCACACTTAGCTGTTATATGCTAAAATAATGCAGACGGATCCGTTCTGAACGGAGCCTCCGTCTGCATTATTATGATCGGATCCGTTCAGAACGGATCCGATCGAACGCTAGTGTGAAAGTAGCCTAAATCACATTTGGGCTCAAAATGAGCATGATGCTCTTTTAGGCCTCTCATAGATTTAGATAAAAACTAATAGAGCCACATGTAGGGAGTTTCTAAAACCAGGAAGCACAGGGGCTTAATTTTCACACTGGCACATGATGGGTATAACCTATTGGGCACTGAAACTTAATATCAGTGGAAAATTTGTGATTTTTCACTTTGCGCCATTGCTGTTTATTGCTAAAAATTATTATTTTTTTATTTCACCTCCGAGCCTCTGCTGCAGTTGTTGGTCAGTGCTGCATAAATCCCCAAACTACGTCTCAAATGCATAAGGTGCTCTTTCTCTTCTGTACTTTCAATGTGCCCAAACAGCAGTTTATGACCATATAGGGCAGCGATGGCGAACTTTTTACAGACTGAGTGCCCAAACTTTAACCCAAAACCCACATATTTATCACAGTGCCAACACAGCAATTTAACCTTAATTGTACAGTCCAATATAGTATATCTTCAATGTACTTTATCATTTAGCTATAATAGCCTGCCTACATTCAGTGCACTGCTTGTGCTGTTCATAGTGCACCCTGTGCTGATGAATGGCAGGAAAAGTCTAAGGCATATAAATACGCCTTAGACGTTTTACAGGGTGTGGGTGCCCACAGAGAGGGCTCTGATTGCCACTGATTCGCCACCACTGATATATTGGTTATTGTTGTACTCTGGAAAATTATGTGACAGCATTTAGGATGCTTTTTCTCTTATTAAAACACCTGTGAAGATGAAATATTTTAGGCTAAAACTACATATAATTGAAATACACTGTAATTACCGTAATTCATATCCCAATCTTAAAAAAATTCTGTGAAGCCACTGTGTGGTCAAGCTGATCACTATACCTCTAGGTGAATTGTTTGAATGGTTTAGTTTGTTTGAAATCTCTTTTTATTAGACAAACAAAGATCATAGTTCAAAATAGAAGTACAATGTTGAGTAAATAACATTGTGGTGAAAGCAAGGCATAAATCATCAAAGGCATAGCCTGACAATACAGGTAGATACGAGGCAACCACTCATCCAGGACTAAGGAGTCCCTTAGATAAATGTTCTTACAATCATGGATAAGGAACAAAAAAATATATACGCAACAAGTCAACAAAACTCAGCCCGAACATTGTGTCATCCCATGTTACAGTCTACATTCCGCATAGGATTAGTAGTAGAGAAATGGCTAATTACGTCTACCAATTCTTAAAACATGCAGACTACAATCGATACACCCCTGTGGAAAGCGTAGACAGTTGGATGGGGTAGGGGGGTATTTGCAAAGGCTTCCTGAAAGAGCACCTCACATTTCGTAGTTCTAAACAGTTCCTGGCTGCAAGGAATTCAGGTAGCTTGCTCTGTAATGTAACCAGGGTTGCCAAAGCTGCAGGAAACGGTCTCTATTATATGTCCACCCAATCAGTTCTTCCATTTGGCACATCTGGTGGACCTTATCCCGCCACATGTCTAGAGTCGGTGGATCTACAGACCTCCATTTTACAGGAATCAGGAGTTTAGCAGCCATAAGCAAGTGTGTGATCAAATTATTTTTCCCCGGGCGAAACACTGGGGTGGGCAACCAAAGTAATACCAACTGGGCTGTGAGTTTCAGGGTCGTGTTACAGATCGTGTTGATGGTGCGTTCTACATCTGCCCAGAAGTGACAAATGGCTGGACAGGACCACCAGATATGAGAGATGGAGCCAGTAGCTTTGTTGCAACTCCAGCACAAATCTGTGGGGAGTAATTTAATTTTGTAGAGAAATTCCGGGGTCCTATACCATCTGAACGCTACCTTTACTGAGTTTTCTTGTAGTTTTATACATTTGGAAAAACCGTGTGAGCACTTTTGGATCCATTTCCTGTCAGCTTCATTTAATGTGATGTGTAGTTCCTTCTCCCAATCAGCGACCCATGGTGGCAAATTTAATTTGGGGGCACATGAGAACGGGTAAAACTGAAATAGGAGCCAAAGGAGAGATCCTAGTTTGCCCTGAATTAAGTTCCTTTTGATTTGTGGCAGACACGTAGCATTCCCCTTGTAAGTTCACTATCAATTTTGGTCCCTTCTCCTGCTTTCCCAGGCAGCCACAAACTATGGAATGATCTTGCCTAGAAGGGCCAGCTCCAAATCTACATGCATACAATGAAACTCCTGTCTGGTCAGCGTAAGCCACCTTTCCAGATTAATGGCCTGTATATAGGTTGGAATATCCGGGAGGGAAATGCCTCCTTGTTTTTTTTCTGCGAGAAAGCAAGCGGAGGGACATTCTAGGGTGACCTCCATTCCAGAGATATTTACTCATAATGGATTGTAATTTATTTATATAAATGCCAGGAATTGAGATAGGAAGGGCTCTAAGGGTGTACATAAGCAATGGAAAAATATAGGTGGTCAAGACATTCTTCCTGCCCAACCAGGTAAGAAATGGCGAGGAGCTTTTTGATAGGATGGAGATTGCAGACGTCCACAAAGTGGGGGTTAAGGATCTCCCTAAACTTTTTGTAGTAGGAGATTGGGAACCCATCAGGCCCTGGACTCTTACCCGAGGAGAGGAATAGAGGAGAGGACTTGAGGAGAGGACTTGATCTACTTCTTCCACTGTGAAAGGCAAAAGCAGCCCACGTACGTCATTAGCGGTTAGCTTTGGAATGTTAATAGAGCCTAAGAATTCTGCAATATGTTTGTCAAGCTGCTGCCTGGTGAGGGGTGTCGGGAGGTTATACAAAGTCGAATAGAAGGAGCAAAACACTTGAGCTATCGCAGGGGTATTGATAAGTCGGGAGCCCGAGGTCGATTTGATTGCTTGAATAAAGGATTTGTTCCTCTGGCCCTTTAGGAGGTTAGAGACTAGTTTGGAGCCCCTGTTTCCATGTAAACATTGTTTAAAACGTAACGTCTTTAGTGCCCTAGCCGCTCGCACGTTTAGCAAGTCGGTAACCTCGTGTCTCAATTGTTTAAGCGATTCTAAGACCTCATCAGATCTCGCCCTCTTGTGCAAGGTTTCAAGTGTGGAGATCTGTTGAAGGAGGGAGTCTAGTTGTTTCTGCCTATTTCTCTTGACTCTGGAGCCCAAACTAATGAGCTCCCCTCTGACCACCACCTTATGTGCTTCCCATAAAGTCGTCCCGCTAACTAGACCTCCGGCATTTTCCCTAAAATAATTTTTGAGACATTGCTCTACAGCCCGTCTGTGCGAATCGTCCTCCAGAATCGTCTCGTTCAATCTCCAGACCCAGGATTTCGGAGGAATAGCATAAAAATCTCACACTCACCGGCGCATGATCAGAAACAACAATGTTCCCAATACTAGCCTCCGAAACTGAGGGTAGCAATTGGTTAGTTAAAAAAAAGGTAATCTAGACGTTGATATGTGTTGTGCGTCTGCGAGTGGAAGGTGTAGTCCTTTTCCTCCGGGTGTAGGATGCGCCAAACATCTGAAATCCCGAGGTCTGTCAGTGTGAGAAGAAGTCTTCTCATCTGTTTTTTGGAGGGAGGACGGCCTATGGAGGTTGAGTCTTTAGAATAATCAAGTGTGAGATTGAGGTCTCCCCCCAGGATAAGGTGTCCTTCCCTAAAGGTCTTCAGAATCTCAAGTGTGCGGAGTAACCAGGTGAACTGTCCACTATTCGGAGTGTAGAGGTTGACTAGTGTGAACATGGAGTTTGCTACCTTGCCTTTCAAGAATAGGTAACGGCCATCAGGGTCAACTAGCTTAGACACCAAAGTGAAGGGGAAATTCTGCCCAAAACCTATTGAAACCCCTCTAGCTGCCGAGGAGTACGCGGCATGGTGCCACACAGGGAATGTTTTGCTTACTACGTTAGGCACGTGCAGGTGTCTAAAGTGGGTCTCTTGTAAAAGAACCAAGTCAGCCCCTTCCCTACGGAGCAGATGATAAACTTGACTCCTCTTTTGCGGAGTATTCATGCCGTTTACGTTAAATGACAATACCATTAAAGCAGACATGGTGACATCATGTAGATCTGATCTGGAAAGCTAATCGGAGGGTGACACTAGGCTACAGTAAAATAATAATACATAAAACGAAATATAAACATCGCACACTCTAGTAAATTTAAACTGTAGTAACTACCTAGGAGGTTAAAAACCTCGGTAGGGGAGGGGGAATTAGTGTGGAAGTACCTAAGAACCAGGCCCCACACACTAAGCCCGACAAAAACATTTAGCAGACATATATGAAACAATAAGGAGCCTAAGCATGGAACCTCAGGCAGGGCAAGTGCTCCGCCATTTTATCACACATTTGTCGATTTAGGCTCCGATTATATCCGGATGGAGCAAATCTTGTGGGCAGCCGCCCATATGTAGGAGAGTGTAGGAGATGAGGAGGCGTAAGGGAGGGGGGATATGGAAGGAGAGGGGACAGGTGGGGAAGGGTTGTAATGGCGGTAGAAGGATGCCAGAAGGCCGATAGAAATATTAGAGGAAAAGGGGAGAGAAACCCCATAATAAGGCACTAGGCCAGAGCTATATAGAACCTAAATCCTGCCAGATGGAAATGCGGCCGCACGATCTCAGTGTTGATGATAGTCTCTCTTCACTTCGAAGATCGCTTCTTTTTCTTCGGATGGAAGCATTTCAATGGACCCTTATCTTCGGCGATTTTTTTCTTCTGCGCTAGACGCCATCCCTCCGGCTGTGGCAGACTTGGGAGGTCCGGGATCGGGTTGCAGGGGAGCCAAGATTGAATGTCCAGGGCCTCGGATCCCAAGGCCTCCCACACAGGAGGTAAGTCCTCCGAGTTTTCACGGTGTACTGTTTCCCCCCGACCGAAGTACTCAGTCCGAAATGGAACAACCAGCGGACCGGCAGCTTCTTGTCCCTCAAAAGCGTGGTCAATGGGCGCAAGTTCCTGCGCTTGGCCAAAGTGCTCGCGGCCAGGTCCTGAAATAAAAGTACCTTATGCCCATCCAGAATGGCGTTGCCTTTTTCTCTAGCCGCTCTCAAGACGGCGGCTGTGTCTAGGAAGTTCATCAGGGCACACACAACGTCCCTAGGTGGCTCTCCCACTGCAGGTTTGGGCCTGAGAGCTCTTATGGGCTCTTCGATAATAATGGCGGCAGCCTGGTACTCGCCTACTAGGGTGGCAAATAGGCGGCGGACCGTGTCCGTCAGATCCTCAGCCTGCACTGATTCGGGTATACCCCGCACCCGAATATTTTTCCTTCGACCCCTGTTTTTCTGGTCCTCCAGGTTGAAAAAGGCCGTATTGATCATTTTAGACATGGCCGTTAAATGGTCGTGAACTCCCTTCTCATGCTGGATAAGGAGGTCATGGCTGTCCTCTAGGTGCTCAAATCGATGGCCAAGCTGCTGGAACTCGGACTTGATGTCTGAAAGTTCTTTCATGACCGGAGACAGGGCTTGGGCCAAAGATTGCTGTAAGAAGCTTCGGGTGAGAGGGAAGGAATCCGTTTCACCTCCGGTGTACGTTTCAGCATCCGAGCTATCAGCCTCTGAGTCAGCTCCTTCTCTCTCAGAGTTGGTTCGCACCTCGCGCGCCATCTTGCCTCCTTTAGGGTGCGAGGAGGATCTCCTGTTAAGGTACTTTGTCAGGTCACCCTGCGTCTTTTTCGTCTTCAGGGTGTTCCCTGATCCACCCTCTCTGTCTCTCAAAGTTTTCCCCATCTTGGGTTCTGTGTCCACTTGATTAAAAGCTGATGAAGCTGGGTTAGTGGTGAGGAGCTCCGGCAGACACGTCCTACACCATGGCTTGCTGGCTCCGCCCCCCCTGAATGGTTTAGTTTGTAAAATGGGGTAACATTTCTCTTTACTGCTACATTAGAAGCTCTGAAAATGTGACCTGGCACCTTAGAAACATTCCAGCAAAATCCACCCTCCAAAAGCCAAATGGCTCTCCTTCCCTTCTGAGCCCTGTGATGTGCCCATACAGCAGTTTATGACTACATATGGGGAGTTTTGCCATATTCGGGAGAAAATATGTAACAAATAGTGACGTGCTTTTTCTCCAGTACTGTTCATAAGTTATTGACTTTAAACATGCAGCCGACAGTCTCAGAAATAGAATTAAGGCCCGGGGCTACCCGGACGCTATCCTCCGGAGTGCGTACCATCATGCACGTTGTTCTGACCGCAATACCTTGTTGGCCCCAAAGTGAAAAGTACGGAGGAGGACAGAACTAGAATCATTGGTACTTTTGATGCAGGCCACAATTAGATTAGGGAAATCATCAATAGGTACTGGTGTATATACGGATCCCGATAGTGCGCAATTGGTGGGGGAATCCCCCTTGATTACATATTGAAGGGGTAGGAATATTTTGGACCGATTCGTCCATAGTTTCCTTTTCCCCCCACAACTTTGTACCTGGCTGCCCCCTAAACCACAAGGCACCTTCATATGCAGCGGATGTATCGCATGCGGTTCAATACAGCTGGGTAGAACCTTTTCAAGTTATGTAACCCGGCACACCTATGAAATCAAAACATTTATCAATTGTAGGACCACAGCTGTGGTGTATCTTATGACATCTGCCTGTGGGTTACAATATATAGGGAAAACGATCCGCGAATTTAGACACAGAATAGGGGAACATTTAAATGATGCGCAAAATAACAAAGACACACCCTGATTTCCAGAAACGTCAATGATTTACACTCTGGGAACACTAAGATCAGGAGGTTCCAAGGCATGCAACATGTCAGACAGATGCCACGTGGAGATCTGGACAACATATTACTGAGAATGTTACGGTCGGCTTTTTATATAACTCCCTTATGTTTGGGGATTTATTTATGATGTCTGAAGTGCAACTTCAGGGAGGTGGTGAGTGCAACAATATCCTTTTTGTGCATTCGATGTACCTGTCCTTTCCATCCCTGCTTAGTGGTCGTTGACCTCATCTGTCATATTGTCACAATGATCCATCATTCCCTTTGGATGCTTTGTTGCCACTGCATATATATTCGGCTTATGGCACTTATTCTCTGCTTTCTTATGGCCCCTAATCTCTGTGTTCCATGTAGTTGTGGTATATATTTTCACCTATATATATATATATATATATATATATACCACTTTAATATACTTCGCTGTATACATGCCATTCTTTATGTTATTTACCCCTGGCAGGGTCACTTGCGCCGCCTAATGATCCCATATGTTAATATTAATAGGAGTATGGGTGCATCATACCAAGCCCAGCATTCCATCGTGATCCGGGCCATGTCGGTACTCTTCTGACATGCCCCCCTCCCTGATTAGATGCTGGGGACAGCGCCTTTCCTCCCAATCGCAGCGCTCTTCTACTTAACCAGAGGCAGTCGGCGGCGCACGTACGACCATCCTAGTGCCGGTGATGCTGCTACTGACATGTGCAGCATCAACTGCCGGCTCCTCTCCAATGACAGTCAGATAGTTCCCTTTAGCGCCTATGCTCCTGATGAAATGTCCGGTTGAAAAGGGACATAGAAACGCGTCGAGCATTTTTGGGCATTATGTTCTGACAGTGCAGGGAGAATAATTCTGCGAGTCAACACATTAGCCAGTGAGAGCTTGAATTAGGTGCTGCACTCTTTGTTCTTTCCCCTAGCGCTTCTTATACACGCTCAAGCCAGACTCAGTAGAGGGTTACAAACTGCAACACACCCTCATCTGGCTAAGAGTAACAGTAGCCATAAGTATATATATCGCTGTGACACTGGAATCATACACCCAGCACAGGCTATTAACGTATGTCTCTGTAGTATATGGATGGTACACACCACAGGATAAATCCCGACGTCCAGTGGCTGTTACTAGTACCATCTTTCTATGGGAACTGGGTCAGCGCAGAGGACTGGCATCTAGTATGCATATATAGGTATTTCTAACATCCATAAGCATACCTCCTGCTCTAACTACAGATCCTTATTTGCCTTGTCCTTCTATGAATTTGGACAGGCAACATTAGCCAAGTGATTTTTGTATTTGAGTTGTCGATAAAGATTTATTTTGTTATTTTATTCCATTCAGGCAGTGATACCCATACAGCAGTTTATGACTACATATGGGGAGTTGCCATATTCAGGAGAAAATATGTAACAAATTGTGAGGTTTGAAAATATGTAACAAATTTTCTCCAGTAACCCCTTGTGAAAATGAAAAATCTGGGGCTAAAGCTACATTGTATTGCAAAAAATATAATTTTCATTTTCTCTAAATTCTATAAAACACTGGTGGGGTCAAAAGGTTAACTACACCTCTTCATACATTCTTTGAGAGGTGTAGTTTACAAAGTGGAGTCACTTTTTGGGAGGTTTTCACTGTAGATGTACCTCAGGGTCTCTTAAAATGTGACATGGTGCTCAAAAACCTTTCCAGCAAAGTGTACCCTCCAAAAACCATAAAGTGCACTTTCCCTTCTGTATGGGCCCCTGCTGTGTGCCCATACATCAACTTACAACCACATATGGGATGTTTCCGTATTCAGGAAAAAATGGTTAACAAATTGTGGGGTACTTTTTCTCCTGTTACCCCTTGTGAAAATGAAACATTTTGGGCTAAAACAACATTTTAATGGAAGAAATGACTTTTTTTTCATTTTTTTTCATAGCCATGTGTCTCCAAATTCTGTTGGGTCAAAACAAATCCTTGAGCGGTATAGTTTCCAAAATGGGGTCACTTTTAGGGTGTTTCTGCAGTACACAGCCCTGCAGGTTGAGGCGAATGGTGAGGTCACAGGGGTAGTTACTAACCGAGGGTGGTTGTAGTACTCACTGTCTTTTGTATACCCTGGGCAGACGTACAGCAGTGATGGAGAGGCTGGCACAGGGGACCTCTGGGGCACTCTCTGTATATAGGGACCAGGCCTGATGGTAGATGAGGTGCCCTGGATGTTTCAGATGTTTTTAATGTGCCGGTGGCAAGATCCCTTTAAATTTGTGACGCCAGTGCCGGTAACGGTGGCACACCGATTTATTGTAGGAATAATTGAGGAACATGTTGTGGTGAACCAAAACTTCCTTTTACTGGAAACAGTTAACTATTTACAGTCTTTTGGTAAAGTTCCATATGTCAACAGCAGTCACAAGCAGGCATATACAAATGGCAGGCACACTGTTCTTGCAAGATACTCAGAGGGTTAAACACTTACAGATCAGGCTGCACTTTTCCTCAGAATCCTGTCTGTCTTTATCCCAAGGCCAGTATGCCCTATTGCTGGCTTTATCCTTGGTTAGGGGAAACATCCTCAGGTATATATCTCCTTAATTTCAGTATATCCTTCTGCCCTTCAGCCCTCAGGTTGGCTGGAAACACTTTGGCTCTGCTCTGCTCTGGTTATGGGAACTTCAGGTTTCCTCAGGAGGCAACTTCTCCTGGTGGCAACTAGAAGCCTGGGCTGTCTAGCTGCATGTCAGGAGGTGGCCTTCAGCTCCTCTCTGGCTAAAGTGCACACTCTCTTCTGGCTCTACACAGACTCCTGACTATACACTCCTTTCCCTGAACAGGACCTGACTGTTTATACTAGGGGTTCCCTAGCTCCCTCTACTGTCTAGGAGGAGTAACTACACCCTAATAGGCCTGATACACATATAACAGGGACAAATACACATAAAAACATAGCAATATACATTAAAATGTAATGTAAAATACAATGCCACTGTTCCTCAGGAGTTGGAGAACAACTTGGCCCAATTGACCCTTGTGTAGTGCCCACATTTACCTAGTGGGACACTACATTTCTACTGTAGTAATACTTCAGGGCCTCTTTAAATACAACATAGTGCCCAAAAATCATTCCAGCAAAATCTGCCCTCCAAAAGGCAAATTGAGCCCTTCTGTGTGTCCATACACTAGTTTACGACCAAATATGGGGTATTTCAATATTCAGGAAAAATTCCTGAACAAACTGTGGTTTACTTTTTCTCCTGTTACCCCTTGTGAAAATGAAAAGTGTGGGGCTAAACATTTTACTGGAAGAAATTAACTTTTTTATTTTTACAGCCAAGTGTCTCTCACTCTATACCTATGGGGTTAAAGGGTTTCTACCACTTCGGTTTCACATATTTAGCTGTCAGACACTAGCGATCCGCTAGTGTCTGCTCTGCCCAACCATCCTAATATAATTGCTTTTGGGGCAGCCGTTTTGCTAAAAAAAGAACTTTTATTAATATGCAAATGAGCCTCTAGGTGCTATGGGGGCGTCATTAGCACCTAGAGGCTCCGTCTACCTTCAGAAACTGCCGCCACCCAGCGCGTCCCTCCAGCCCGCCCATCTCCTCCTGAATGCGATCCTCCTTGTGAGCGTATGTATTCTGCGCATGCGCAGTGAATGTCTGACCGCTTCCTTGCTGAGACATCTCCACTGCGCCTGCGCGATGACGCCATAGTGCTCCGAGGAACAGGCGCAGTGGAGATGTCTGAGCAGGGAAGCTGTCAGACATTCACTGCGCATGCGCCGAATACAGGCGCTCACAAGGAGGATCGCATTCAGGAGGAGATGGGCGGGCTGGAGGGACGCGCTGGGCGGCGGCAGTTTCTGAAGGTAGACGGAGCCTCTAGGTGCTAATGACGCCCCCATAGCACCTAGAGGCTCATTAGCATATTTAGAAAAGTTCTTTTTTTAGCAAAACGGCTGCCCCAAAAGCAATTATATTAGGATGGTTGGGCAGAGCAGACACTAGCGGATCGCTAGTGTCTGACAGCTAAATATGTGAAACCGAAGTGGTAGAAACCCTTTAAAGCACTCACTACACCCTCAAATATTCCTTTAGAAGTGCAGTTTCCAAAATGGGGTAACTTTGGGGTGTTTCTGCTGCAGGTGTACGATTCCAGCAAAATCTACCCTCCAAAAACCATATGGTGCTCCTCCCCTTTTTACTTCTGCAGTGTTCCAATTAAGCAGTTTATGACCACTCATGGGATGTTTCCATGAAATGCAGTATCGGGGTAATAAATGTTAAGGTTTGCTTTGCTGTTAGCCCTTGCTGTGTTACAGGATTTTTTTAAGAAAAATTGAGACTCTGCGCATAAAACAACATTTACGTTTCACCTCCATTTTGCTTTAGATCTTGTGGAAAACCTAAAGGGTTAATAAAGACTGTAAAATCAATTTTGAATAACTTGAGGGGTTTAATTTCTAAAATGGGGTAATTTATGGGTGTCTTCAAAGTTGAATTGGTCCTTAAAGGGCTTCTGTCACCCCACTAAACCTTTTTTTTTTTTTGCTTATAATCCGTACACTGCGATTTATGGCTACATGATCAAATTAATCATTTTGGTCCTGTAGATTTAGTTTAAAACAAGCTTTTAAAATATGCTAATTACCTTGCTACCAGCAAGTAGGGCGGCTACTTGCTGGTAGCAGCCGCATCCTCCGATCGTAAAGACGCCCCCTCCACATTGTGATTGACAGGGCCAGGGAACGGGATCGTTCTCTGCTGGCCCTGCCTGTTTGCATTTAAAATCTTGCGCCTGCGCCGCGGCCGTACCTGTCTTTAATTGGCGCAGGCGCACTGAGAGGCGGCCGCTCCATCCTCAATGCGCCTGCGCCGGGTGTAGATGTGACGTCATCGGCGCAGGCACATTGAGGATAGAGTGGCCGCCTCTCAGTGCGCCTGCGCCAATTGAAGACAGGTACGGCCGCGGCACAGGCGCAAGATTTTAAATGCAAACAGGCAGGGCCAGCAGAGACAATGTGGAGGGGGCGTCTTTACGATCAGAGGATGCGGCTGCTACCAGCAAGTAGCCGCCCTACTTGCTGGTAGCAAGGTAATTAGCATATTTTAAAAGCTTGTTTTAAACTAAATCTACAGGACCAAAATGATTAATTTGATCATGTAGCCATAAACTCGCAGTGTAGGGATTATAAGTAAGCAAAAAAATAAAATAAAGGTTTAGTGGGGTGACAGAAGCCCTTTAAAAAGTTGGTTTTGGAAATTTTCTTCTATTCTACAAATTGATGCCAACATAAAGTAAACGTGAATGTTAATAACAATTTTTTTAAGGGTAACACTATCTGTCTTAAAGGGAGTCTTTCACCTAATCTGAGCGTTTTAGACCGCTCAGATCAGGTTATAGACTCTTTAACCCTCATTACGATCATACTTTTCTCTTATGTGTCCCTCGCCCAGATAATGAAAATAACACTTTTTAAACTTATGCAAATTACCTTCTGAAGGTGCCCAGGGGCGGCGTTACTGGGCGATGTGCCCAGAAAAACACACCTCCA
Source organism: Bufo gargarizans (assembly GCF_014858855.1). NCBI lineage: Eukaryota > Metazoa > Chordata > Amphibia > Anura > Bufonidae > Bufo > Bufo gargarizans. The sequence continues at coordinate 592,827,384 of NC_058082.1, read as the reverse complement.
GCCGGCGGACGTCACGAGCGGCACCAGAGGACGGCGGGCTGGGAACTGGCCCGCACCTGCGCACTGCTCTGCCCATTATGGGCAGAGGAACATCCTTTCATATTGCGCATGCGCCGGCCAACTAAGGACAGCCGGCCGGCGCATGCGCAATATGAAAGGATGTTCCTCTGCCCATAATGGGCAGAGCAGTGCGCAGGTGCGGGCCAGTTCCCAGCCCGCCGTCCTCTGGTGCCGCTCGTGACGTCCGCCGGCTGGAGGTGTGTTTTTCTGGGCACATCGCCCAGTAACGCCGCCCCTGGGCACCTTCAGAAGGTAATTTGCATAAGTTTAAAAAGTGTTACCTTTCTCTTATGTGTCCCTCGCCCAGATAATGAAAATATGATCGTAATGAGGGTTAAAGAGTCTATAACCTGATCTGAGCGGTCTAAAACGCTCAGATTAGGTGAAAGACTCCCTTTAAAATCAGATGAATTCAAATTTAGAGATTAGAAAATTTTGGATATATATATATTTTTTTTTTTTTTATATTTTTTTTTTTTTTAATAAATGAAGGTAAGACATCAAATTCAAATTTACCACTAACATAAAGTACGAAGTGGAGTATTACTTGTATATCACTTTTATATTACTTGTATATTTCAGGGCTCATTGCACACTTGCAGAGGTTTAAAGCTGCTAAATTGCTAGGAAAACCCACAGAAATAACCCCATTTTGAAAACTAGACCCTTGTTGCACTGGTGCCTTGCACTAGGTTCAAATCCAAACCTGCATAACATCTGCATAGAGTTTGTATGTTCTCCCCGTGTTTGCGTGGGTTTCATCCAGGTACTCTGGTTTCCTCCCACACCCCAAAGACAAACTGATAGGGAACTTAGATTATGAGCCCCATTGGGGCAGCCCGATGCTAATATCTGTAAAGCGCTGCGGAATATAGTAGCGCTATAGAAGTGCATAAAATAAATCTCTTGTGGAGCTTAGGCACAGATTCTGAAGTTTCTGTGGGCTTCCGGGGCTGTGCTTTAGCAGCCGCTGTGCGTGTTTTCCTGACCAGCAGTTTGTGGTACGCAACACGACCAGGGTGCTACCACGACTATGTGAATATGGCCTTATATTAATTCCCAGCAGTATTTGTTCTGTATTCCTCCAGTGGTATAATAAAATCTATTGTTCTATTTGAGGTGTAATACCAATTTTTAAATGGGCAATCTTACAATAGAGGTATAAGTATGTAATGTGCCCATTATAGAAAGGGTAAAGGAGGTTAAAAAAAAATTGCAAAAAAAAAAATGCAATTAATACTTTAAAGAAGAATTGTACAAATAAAAATTACCTTTGATGCACTATCCTGGCTTATCAGGGCAAATGTCACACTGATAACCTGTGTCTTTGCAAATTCCATTTTTATAACAAACAACATTTTTTGTAGGGTCGTTGTTTTTTTTTCAGTGGGGGGAACTTCAGTTGGGAAATGCTGCTCTGGTACGATTCTGCTGGCTTCACTTACATATGATGTGTTCCCCTCTTCAACTTGCTGGTCTTCAAACAGTAATTGTTTAAAGGGGTTGTCCGGACTTTTACTATTGATGACCACTCTTCCCATTATTTGACTATATTCCTGTGCACAAACAGACATCAAGACTTTGGCATTACAGGGACAGGGGTGCTCATGTCCGCTTGAATTGATATGAAAATGAAAACATCTTTTTGTCTTTAAATTTTGTAAGCATAAAGTTGTCCAGGTCCCATTTTTTGAATGACTAGAATTTTTGGAAATTCCCTTTGATTCCTCCTTATTGTACCACAGGCCACTATTCCTTTTTCATATAGACACTTGAAGAGAGGAACACTAGAATAAAAAGTATCAACATAAAGGTGATAACCCTTGCCTAGAAAGGGGTATAAAAGGTCCCAAACAATTTTGTCGCTCGTATTAAGGATGGTGGGAGGGCATTCTGGGAGATTGATTTGGAGGTCTTTTCCCTCATGAATAAGTAAATCACAGAGCTTATAAATTTTGATCCTATATCTAGCTCTTTTACTTGGCAAATATTGATGAAATCTCAGCCTCCCCCTGGATAAAAGTGATTTGTCGATGCAACATTTTTTTGGGAGCTTGTGCGTCTGAAAATGTCTCATTAAAATTAGAAATAATCTGTCCTGGGTGGGGGTCTTCAGGGACAGGCTGTTATCATTGTAATGGAGAGATTTTTTAAAGCGCTTTCTCACCTTAACGGCCCTGTACATTGGTGTCATATAATACATCGATCGACCAGTAGAACCGCATCATGGGTTTCTTACTAAGTCCCATATTAAGTAGGAGTCTCCAAAATGTTCACATTTCTGTGGCAGTGGTGGGATACCACATCTGGGCTCTTGCAAAAAAAAGATATGGGGTGACTGTCCAGAAATTGTTCTGCATATGGATTCATTTGAGTAAGGCCTCTTGCGCACAACCGTGGTTTGGTTCCGCATCCGGCTCAGGTGCAGACCCATTTACTTCAATGGGGCCGCAAAAGATGCGGACAGCACTCCATGTGCTGTCCGCAACCATTGCTCTGTTCCGCGGCCCCGCTAAAATTATAGATCATGTTCTTATTCTTGTCTGTTTTGCGGACAAGAATAGGCATTTCTATAATGGATCGCCTGTTTCGTTCCACAAACTGCGGAAGGCACACGGACGGCATCCGTGTTTTGCGGACCGCAAAACACTGCACGTTCGTGTGCAAGAGGCCTTACCATTAAGTTTACGAATTCATCTGTAAAGAAAATTAGAAAAAAATCCAGTTCCCTGTACCCAGTAGTATTAATTTTTATTCCTGGGGTAGAAGAGAATTCAGGAATTTAGGGTGTAAGCTAATTTTAGGTCACCCAACTGAAGTCAGGTGACTAATTGTCATTCTGCCTGCTCCGTCTTTCTGGGGGCTTGTCACTGTCACTAGAGGAAGTTATTAGGAAGTGTTCCCCATCCTCACGGGTGACATGTGTCCGAACACCGGATGGCATAGGCTTCCTCAACAGAATACATCTATTCAGCCATATACTAAGAATAAGATAGCATGCTATTTTTTTAATAGTTTTATTTTTTTAATCATCTTTTGATTTTCTGACAAAACCTAAAACATCACTTGAAATGTTAGCATTGGGGGATGTTCCCACACCTTTACCAAGATCTACGAGTGTGTGTATATCTGTAGATATACAGTGTGTGTGTGTGTGTGTGTGTATATAAAATATATATATATATATATATATATATATATATCCTACCTAACCTACCTGTATATCTATCTATCTATATCGCTACTCACAAAAAGTTAGGGATATTTTGCTTTCGGGTGAACTTTATGGAAACCGTAAAATGTTCACACTACAGTGATATTATATCATGACAGTAGGGCATTTAAGTAGAAGCATGCAATGGTGATTTCCACATCTCAAACAATTTATTAAACCAAAAGCCAGCACCAGTGGTGGATATACCCCCACAAAAATGTCTGTATCTTAATTACTTGTCATGTGGCCTTGAACATCAATTACAGCTTGACAGCGACATCTAATTGTTTCACAAGTCGACTTATTGTCTGCTGAGGCATGGCATCCCACTCTTCTTGAAAGGCGGCCCTAAGGTCATTGAGGTTCTGGGGTAAAGAGTTACGAGCCTCTACACCACGGGTGTCAAACACAAGGCCCGCGGGCCGAATCCGGCCCGCCAGACCTCGTCATGTGGCCCGCGTAGCAGACAGTGTTTGTCCGACCTAAGCTTAGCTGCTGTCACTCACTGCGGCAGCCGGGCCGGGTGATCAGCTGAGCGCAGCCAGCGCTCCTCCCAAGCCTCCCCGAGTCCCTCCCCTCCCTCCCTCCTCTAGTCTACACAGTCACTACACAGTGAATGATTCCAGGCAGCGCAGCTGCTCACTCACTGTGTTCAGTCTCCGGTCTCCAGTCTTTGCTCCTCCTCGCTCCTCCCAGACTAGTCCCTCCCTCCTCCTCTCTGATAAGGAAGTCAGGTCCATACAGGAAGTGACATCAGAGAGAGAGGCAGGGAGGGAGAATTGAAATCATTCTTCTCCTCTCCAGTCCAGCTCCAGCGCCCAAGTAGTGCCCACTGTGCCCTGCCTGCAGACAGTGCAGCAGTGTTTTTTCTAAAAAGGTATAAATATAAAACATTTGAAGTGTATTGTAACAGTGTCACCCCACTAAAGTCTTTTATATTTTTTTGTTGGCTACTTATAATCCTTAACTGCGATTTTATCAATACATAATGTTATATATCATTTTGGTTCAGTAGATTCTCCTAAAAACATACCCGTATTTTTCGCCGTATAAGACGCACTTTTTCCCCCCCAAAAGTGGGGGGAAAATAGCAGTGCGTCTTATACGGCGAATGCAGCTTATTTTGCGAATTTTCGTGCGAATTTGCGCGCGATTTTTTTGCGCAATTTTTTTGCGCAAATTATTTTGCGATTTTCAATGATACACCCGCCGCGATGCCGCGCGGCGGGTGTATCAGCTGTGAGGGAGGAGGGGCTGGGGGCCGGCGTCTGCTTTTATAATGACAGCGGGGCCCGTGCAGTGACTATTCTACTACACGGGCCCCGCTCACTGTATAATCGTATGTCTAATAGTAAATAGTTATGTACATAATCGCATAATGAGAGGAGTACTTACAACTACAAACGCTCGCCGAGAGGAGGGAGGAGGCAGGCTGGGAGGACGGGCGCTGGCAGTGTGTGAGTCATACGTCACGCGCCTGCGCCGCTCACTTTATGAATGAAGCAGGCGGCGTGGGCGCATGACGTATGACTCACGCTGCCAGCGCCTGTCCTCCCGGCCTGCCTCCTCCCTCCTCTCGGCAAGCGATTGTAGTTGAAAGTACCGGTAATACACAGCGCTCCTTATGCGATTATATACATACGGTAACCATTAACTATTAGAGATACGATTATACAGTGAGCGGGGCCCGTGTAGTAGAATACAGTCACTGCACGGGCCCCGCTGTCATTATAAAAGCAGATGCCGGCCCCCGGCCCTTTGAGGGTGACAAAACTGCTGATGCGGCCCCCGATGAATTTGAGTTTGACACCCCTGCTCTACACGGTGACTCAGCCTATCCTATAGGTTTACAATGGGATTCAGGTCTGGAGAAAGTAGTGGCCACTCCATTTGAGGCACCCCAGTCTCCAGCAGCCGCTCCCTAATGATGCGACCTCAATGAGCTGGTGAAGTATCGTCCATGAAGATGAAATTAGGCCTGTGTTGTTTATGCAGAGGCACAATGACTAGATGAATGCTGTTATTCAACTTGTATAGGCTATTAACTTTACCATTCACAAAGTGTAAGGCAGTCCTGTATTGACTAGACACACCTGCCCATACTAACACCACCACCAAAGGCAAACAGAGGCTGATTCATAGTGCTCTCCTTGACGTCTCCAACATCGTTGGCAGCCATAAATTTCTGGTCAGCGTGAATCGACTTTGATCAGTGAACAGCCCACTGGTCCCTCATTTAACGTAGATGCTCCCTGGCCCATGCAAAACGATGACGCCTGTGCCTGGTGGTGTGGTCAGGTACCCTTGCAGGTTGTCTAGCATGCAGACCACACAGATGTAAACAGTTTCTAATGGTCTGACGTGACACTTGGGTGCCTCTCATTTCCCTGAAATGTGCCTGGAGTTGTGTGGCATTCATCATCCGGTTCCGCAGGGCATTGTTCACAATGAAGTTCTCATCAGTGTGGGAGGTGGCCAAACTACGTCCACTTCTACGCCTTTCTGGGACTTTTCTAGTCTCTATTTATCTCTATTTATCTCTCAAGCTATTCAAAACTGATATTGCAAAGTTTGTTAACCCTTTAGGTGCCCCACGAGAATTAAAGGAAAATGGGAATGAAATTTCAAAATTGACTTTTTTTAGCAGACTATTTTTTCTGCAACACATCAAGGGTTAACAGCCAAACAATAATCAAACTCTATTACCATGAATCTGGAGTTTACAGAAATACCCCATGTGTGCTCAAAAACTGATGTATGGGCGCACAGTAGGCTTCAGAGTGAAAGGAGCACTATATAGCTTTTGGAGAGTGGATTTAGCTGGAATGGTATTTGGGAGCTATGTCGCATATGAAGACACCCTGAGGTAGCCCTACAATGGAAACCCCCAAAAAGTGACACCATTTTGGAAACCACACCCCTCAAGGAATATTTCAAGATGTGTAGTGAGCACTTTGACCCATCAGGAGTTTCACAGAATTAGGAAACGTTTGGCTGTGAAAAGGAAAAATTTTAAAAAAGTTGCTTTACACCCACATTTTTCACTTTCACAAGGGGTAACAGAACAAAATGCACCCCACATTTTGTTCCCCATTTCACCCTGAATATGTCAACACCCCATATGTGCTCAAAAATTATGTATGGGCGCACAGCAGGGCTCTAGAGTCAAATAGCAAAATATGGATTTTGCTAACCTGAAATGGCAGACATTGATTTAGGTGCCATGTCGCATTAAAAAAATTCCTGAGGTCCCCAAAATTAAAAACCCCAAGAAGTGTCCCCATTTTGGAAAGATCACCCCCGTACCAACATTTTAAGTGGTAGAAAGGGTACTTTTCAGCAAACAGGTGCCTCACAGAAGGCAGAAACACTTGTTAAAGGATTTCAAAGCACACATTTGTGAAAAAAAAAATATATTTGCAGACCCCAATTTTTTTTTTCCCCCACAAGGGGTAAAAGGAGAAAATGCACCCCAGTATGTGTTCCCAATTTTCTCCCCATTCAGGAAACACCCCATATGTGCTTGTAGCATGCTGTATGGGCGCACAGCAGGCAAACAGATAAATATGGATTTTGCTTGCAGGCCTGATTTGGCAGACATGAATTTTAGGTGCCATGTCGTATTCCAAAAATTCCTGAGGTCCCCTTAAATTAAAAACTCCAAGAAGTGACCCCATTTTGGAAAGAGCACCCCCGTACGAACATTTTAAGGGGTGGAAGTGCACTTCTGACCTAACAGTTGTCTCACACAAAAGAATATGTAGTGGTTGTTGGAAAGTGAATATGCAAGCGAGGTGGACTAAATCAGAGATATAAAGTGAAAATATTACAGGGAGCATAAAGGATGAAATTAAATGAATACTCCATAGATGAGTGGTAGATTTTAAAACACTCCTGCATGCACAGGCCAGGTTTTTCAGGGCAGGTTTCGCAGTGGTAAATTGTGTCTTTCCTTATACCCCTTTCAGAACACAGCCTGCATCATTTTTGGGTTCTTTCCTTCCTTGCTGTCTGGAGGACTTGACCTGGGAAATGTTGCCCTGCTACAACACGGGCATTATGACTTCCAGAAGTACTGGGACCCTCCCTGGCCTGGGTTTGAAAAATTAGGGCCTTGATAACCACCTCTTAGAACTGAAGGAAAGTTCCTGTGTAGCCTGCAGATTGAAATAGTACGTACGCATTGCACTTTGCCATCTGTACAATGTGTACGGCCAGCTTTTTGTAACACGCCTTCGTTTTTCGTGTGGCACTGTAGGGCTTCAGAAGTTTATCTGAAAGATCCACCCCTCCCATGTGCCTGTTGTAGTCCAGGATACAACTGGTTTGGGGGTAGTGATTGTGGTACTTCGTACAGGAGCAGGGGAGCTGGCGTTAGTGTGAATGGTGGTCAGTACAAGGACGTCCTTCTTGTCCATGTACTTAACCACCAGCATGTTCTCATGGAGGCGAGCCTTACTTTTACCCATTCTCACTGGTTACCCTACTAGGGATCTAGGGAGGCCTCTCTGATTTTTGCGCACTGTGCCGCAAGCCACAGTACCTCTGGCAGTTAAGGACGTGAATAGGGTTATGCTGGTATAATAGTTATCCATACAGAGGTGGTAACCCTTATCCAGAAGTGGGTGCAGTAAATCCCACACTATCTTCCTACTAACTTCTAAGATGGGGGGGCATTCTGGGGGTTCTATCCAGGAATCTTTCCCTTCGTAAGTGCAGAACTTGTGGGTGTACCCCGAGCTATTCTCACAAAGTTTGTAAATCTTTATTCCATACCTTGCCCGTTTGCTAGGCAGGTATTGGCGGAATCTCATCTTCCCTTTGAAAAGTAATAGGGACTGTAACGGATTTCCTGGCACCCCGACCGGGTACCTCCATCAAATGATGCTCCTAGCACTTCCCGAGGACTCCAAGCACTCCACTTGAAACCGTAAGCGCCGCAGACCCCACGAACTACAAAAAGCTTGGTTGAAGTCTCGCCGTCTCCTACCCACCCTGGACCTATGACAAGACTCCAGGCTCCAGTGGGTGAACCTCTCCTAAATCCAGAGAGCAGGAACAGCTCTTACAAGAGCTAATAGTATAGCCCGGGGAGTATAGAAAATCTTCAGCGTATAGCAATCCCCAGTGTCGATCAGTTACCCAAACACCAGCCTCAACATGATGAAGGGTGTTCTTTATTGAACACCCAGCATTGACTTATATAAACATGACATACTGAGGACATGACATAGCAGCCAATCCTGTACAGTTTAAACACAAAACTAACCCTATTCAACAAACACAATGGCATTGTCTGTGACGCAATTAACAAACACACTGGCATTGTCTGTGACACAATTAACAAACACACTGGCATTGTCTTTGATGCAATCAACAACATAATGGGCTAACTTAATCACTCACAGACAGAAACCACACATTTTTCCCAAAACACAGAAAACACCTCAAAACCCCACATATTCCCATAATGTATACATTCATGGATAGCTCTGATCTGGGTGAACAACATATCCAAAAATCACCCAGATCCAAGCAGGGGTTCCTGAATTCCATGGAAGTCACATTTGACCGGCCGCAAGCATGGCTTTCCTGCCCAAAACAGTTCCACAGATTTAAGCTGTGCGGCCGGTCTGTCTTCTCCTTCAAAGTTAGTATGGGCCATAATCCTGAGGCAAGAGGCTGGTAGCCAGGCTTCTCCACCACCCAGTGGCGAGGTTGGTTTCATCACAGGGACTCATCTACACAGACATTTTTTTTTTCTGGGTTGTACACCTTAGCAAACTTGGTGTTAAAGGGTTTCTATCACCTCGTTTTGACATAATTAGCTATCAGACACTAGCGATCCGCTAGTGTCTGCTCTACCAAACAATGCTATTATAATACCTTTATGTGCAGCCGTTTGCCTAAAAAACGAACTTTTATTGATATGCTAATGAGCCTCTAGGTGCTATGGGGGCATCTTTTCAGCACCTAGAGGCTCGGTCTACTCACACAAAATGCCACCTGTGTGTCCCTCCAGCCCGCCCATCTCCTCTGGAATGCGATCCTTTCTCTGAGCCAGCGCCGTGCGCGTCTGTATCTGACCGCTCCCTGCACAGACATCTCCAGTGCGCCTGCGCCGATTACATCAGAGTGCTCCGAGGAACAGATGGCGCAGTGGAGATGCCGGCGCAGGGAGCATTCAAACAGTCACTGCGCCTGCGCCGAATACAGACGCGCAGGCGCGAGAATTTTTCCGCTGGATCAGAGGGAGGATCGCATTCCAGAGGAGATGGGCGGGCTGAAGGGACGCGCTGGGCGGCATTTTGTGTGAGTAGACCGAGCCTCTAGGTGCTGAAAAGACGCCCCCATAGCACCTAGAGGCTCATTAGCATATCAATAAAAGTTCGTTTTTTAGTCAAACGGCTGCACACAAAGGTATTATAATAGCATTGTTTGGTAGAGCAGACACTACCGGATCGCTAGTGTCTGATAGCTAATTATGTCAAAACGAGGTGATAGAAACCCTTTAACCACTTCAGCCCCGCTAGCTGAAACCCCCTTCATGACCAGAGCACTTTTTACACTTCGGCACTACACTACTTTCACCGTTTATCGCTCGGTCATGCAACTTACCACCCAAATGAATTTTACCTCCTTTTCTTCTCACTAATAGAGCTTTCATTTGGTGGTATTTTATTGCTGCTGACATTTTTACTTTTTTTGTTATTAATCGAAATGTAACGATTTTTTTGCAAAAAAATGTCATTTTTCACTTTCAGCTGTAAAATTTTGCAAAAAAAAACGACATCCATATATAAATTTTTCGCAAAATTTATAGTTCTACATGCCTTTGATAAAAAAAATAATGTTTGGGCAAAAAAAAAATGGTTTGGGTAAAAGTTATAGCGTTTACAAACTATGGTACAAAAATGTGAATTTCCGCTTTTTGAAGCAGCTCTGACTTTCTGAGCACCTGTCATGTTTCCTGAGGTTCTACAATGCCCAAACAGTAGAAACCCCCCACAAATGACCCCATTTCGGAAAGTAGACCCCCTAAGGTATTCGCTGATGGGCATAGTGAGTTCATAGAACTTTTTATTTTTTGTCACAAGTTAGCGGAAAATGATGATTTTTTATTTTTATTTTTTTCTTACAAAGTCTCATATTCCACTAACTTGCGACAAAAAATAAAAAATTCTAGGAACTCGCCATGCCCCTCACGGAATACCTTGGGGTGTCTTCTTTCCAAAATGGGGTCACTTGTGGGGTAGTTATACTGCCCTGGCAATTTAGGGGCCCAAATGTGTGAGAAGAACTTTGCAATCAAAATGTGTAAAAAATGACCGGTGAAATCCGAAAGGTGCACTTTGGAATATGTGCCCCTTTGCCCACCTTGGCTGCAAAAAAGTGTCACACATCTGGTATCGCCGTACTCAGGAGAAGTTGGGGAATGTGTTTTGGGGTGTCATTTTACATATACCCATGCTGGGTAAGAGAAATATCTTGGCAAAAGACATCTTTTCCAATTTTTTTATACAAAGTTGGCATTTGACCAAGATATTTTTCTCACCCAGCATGGGTATATGTAAAATGACACCCCAAAACACATTCCCCAACTTCTCCTGAGTACGGCGATACCAGATGTGTGACACTTTTTTGCAGCCAAGGTGGGCAAAGGGGCACATATTCCAAAGTGCACCTTTCGGATTTCGCAGGCCATTTTTTACACATTTTGATTGCAAGGTACTTCTCACACATTTGGGCCCCTAAATTGCCAGGGCAGTATAACTACGCCACAAGTGACCCCATTTTGGAAAGAAGACACCCCAAGGTATTCCGTGAGGGGCACGGCGAGTTCCTAGAATTTTTTATTTTTTGTCGCAAGTTAGTGGAATATGAGACTTTGTAAGGAAAAAAGAAAAAAAAAGAAAAATCATCATTTTCCGCTAACTTGTGACAAAAAATAAAAAATTCTAGGAACTCGCCGTGCCCCTCACGGAATACCTTGGGGTGTCTTCTTTCCAAAATGGGGTCCCTTGTGGCGTAGTTATACTGCCCTGGCAATTTAGGGGCCCAAATGTGTGAGAAGTACCTTGCAATCAAAATCTGTAAAAAATGGCCTGTGAAATCCGAAAGGTGCTCTTTGGAATATGTGCCCCTTTGCCCACCTTGGCTGCAAAAAAGTGTGACACATCTGGTATCGCCGTACTCAGGAGAAGTTGGGCAATGTGTTTTGGGGTGTCATTTTACATATACCCATGCTGGGTGAGAAAAATATCTTGGCAAAAGATAACTTTTCCCATTTTTTTATACAAAGTTGGCATTTGACCAAGATATTTTTCTCACCCAGCATGGGTATATGTAAAATGACACCCCAAAACACATTGCCCAACTTCTCCTGAGTACGGCGATACCAGATGTGTGACACTTTTTTGCAGCCTAGATGCGCAAAGGTGCCCAAATTCCTTTTAGGAGGGCATTTTTAGACATTTGGATCCCAGACTTCTTCTCACACTTTCGGGCCCCTAAAAAGCCAGGGCAGTATAAATACCCCACATGTGACCCCACTTTGGAAAGAAGACACCCCGAGGTATTCAATGAGGGGCCTGGCGAGTTCATAGAAATTTTTTTTTTTTTGCATAAGTTAGCGGATATTGATTTTTTTTGTTTTTTTCTCACAAAGTCTCACTTTCCGCTAACTTAGGACAAAAATTTCAATCTTTCATGGACTCAATATGCCCCTCACGGAATACCTTGGGGTGTCTTCTTTCCGAAATGGGGTCACATGTGGGGTATTTATACTGCCCTGGCTTTTTAGGGGCCCTAAAGCGTGAGACGAAGTCTGGAATATAAATGTCTAAAAATGTTTACGCATTTGGATTCCGTGAGGGGTATGGTGAGTTCATGTGAGATTTTATTTTTTGACACAAGTTAGTGGAATATGAGACTTTGTAAGAAAAAACAAAAACAAACCAAAAATTTCCGCTAACTTGGGCCAAAAAAAATTCTGAATGGAGCCTTACAGGGGGGGTGATCAATGACAGGGGGGTAATCAATGACAGGGGGGTAATCACCCATATAGACTCCCGGATCACCCCCCTGTCATTGATCACCCCCCTGGTAAGGCTCCATTCAGACGTCCGTATGATTTTTACGGATCCATAAAACACATGCGGATGTCTGAATGGAGCCTTACAGGGGGGTGATCAATGACAGGGGGGTGATCACCCATATAGACTCCCTGATCACCCCCTGTCATTGATCACCCCCCTGTAAGGCTCCATTCAGACGTCCGTATGATTTTTACGGATCCATGGATCGGATCCGCAAAACACATGCGGACGTCTGAATGGAGCCTTACAGGGGGGTTATCAATGACAGGGGGTGATCAGGGTGATCACCCCCCTGTCACTGATCACCCCCCCTGTAAGGCTCCATTCAGACGTCCGCATGATTTTTACGGATCCATGGATACATGGATCGGATCCGCAAAACACATGCGGATGTCTGAATGGAGCCTTACAGGTGAGTTATCAATGACAGGGGGTGATCAGGGTGATCACCCCCCTGTCACTGATCACCCCCCCTGTAAGGCTCCATTCAGACGTCCGCATGATTTTTACGGATCCATGGATCGGATCCGCAAAACACATGCGGACGTCTGAATGGAGCCTTACAGGGGGTGATCAAAGACAGGGGGTGATCAGGGAGTGTATATGGGTGATCACCCGCCTGTCATTGATCACCCCCCCTGTAAGGCTCCATTCAGACGTCCGCATGTGTTTTGCGGATCCGATCCATGTATCCATGGATCCGTAAAAATCATGCGGACGTCTGAATGGAGCCTTACAGGGGGGTGATCAATGACAGGGGGGGATCAGGGAGTGTATATGGGTGATCACCCGCCTGTCATTGATCACCCCCCCTGTAAGGCTCCATTCAGACGTCCGCATGTGTTTTGCAGATCCGATCCATGTATCCATGGATCCGTAAAAATCATACGGACGTCTGAATGGAGCCTTACAGGGGGGTGATCAATGACAGGGGGGTGATCAATGACAGGGGGTGATCAGGGAGTGTATATGGGTGATCACCCGCCTGTCATTGATCACCCCCCCTGTAAGGCTCCATTCAGACGTCCGCATGTGTTTTGCGGATCCGATCCATGTATCCGTGGATCCGTAAAAATCATACGGACGTCTGAACGGAGCCTGACAGGGGGGTGATCAATGACAGGGGGGTGATCAGGGAGTTTATATGGGGTGATCATGGGTGATCAGGGGTTTATAAGGGGTTAATAAGTGACGGGGGGGTGTAGTGTAGTGTGGTGTTGGGTGCGACTTTACTGACCTACCTGTGTCCTCTGGTGGTCGATCCTAACAAAAGGGACCACCAGAGGACCAGGTAGCAGGTATATTAGACGCTGTTATCAAAACAGCGTCTAATATACCTGTTAGGGGTTAAAAAATTCGGATCTCCAGCCTGCCAGCGAGCGATCGCCGCTGGCAGGCTGGAGATCCACTCGCTTACCTTCCGTTCCTGTGAGCGCGCGCGCCTGTGTGCGTCGTTGAGCGCAGGGCTGCCGCCTCCGGACCGCACATCTGCGTTAGGCGGTCCGGAGGCGGTTAAAGTGGTCAATTACAGGACTAACTTTGAACAGACGGTCAAATGTTGGGTCATTTTGGGGTGGGCACTGTGAATTGTCGTTGTAATCTAGAAATTCCCTAATTGACTCAAATTGCTTATGGGTCATGGTCTTACTGTAAATTGGAGTCTGGTAGAAAATGTCTCAACTCCAATATTGTCTAACGTTTTTTTTTTACAATGCCCATATGCAGCACGAGTCCCCAAAAGTTCATAATCTCTGCTGCACCTACTGGGGTCCAGCCTAGGGGTCTAGCATATGGCGATGTAGGGTTCTGAGCATTGAATTGTTGGGCATATAAATTGGTTTGTGCCACCATTACATTTACAAAGTTTTCAGAGAAGAAGATTTTGAAAAAATCTAGTTCAGTAAAGCCCACAAAGTCTATCTGCATTCCGGAGCTGCACTTAAAATCCAGAATTTGGGGCTGATAATTGTCAGGGGGTGGGGTCCATAAGGGTTCACTCTGGGGGGCTGCCTCCGCTGCTACCCTTGGGTGCCTTCTAGAGAGTCCCTCATCAGCGGATGATGAGGGGGTAAAGGAGTAGAGGAAGGTGGCATGCTCTTCTCCCTCACTGGCAGACAAGATCAATAATGGACACTACTGATCGGTGCTCAGTGGTTGCAAAATGCATGTACGCAGATGGTGCGTTCATGCAAAATTCTAAACTAGGCATCCTCAAACTGCTGCCCTTTAGCTGTTGTAAAACTACAACTCCCACAATGCCCTGCTGTAGGCTGATACCTGTAGGCTGTTCGGGCATGCTGGGAGTTGAAGTTTTGCAACAGGTAGAGGGCCGCAGTTTGAGGATGGCTGTTGCAAACTGACACTAACTGAAACTTATATATATATATATTTTGTGGTAATGGGAACAGTGCTGGAAGGCGTGTATGTCCCACTCGGGTACCTTAGCTGGGTGAGACAGCTAAAATCCAGAGAGCGGCAGTCGTCTCAGCAAAGCATAGTTTGCTGAGACAGTTTTGTTTATTAATTCTGGGCTGGATTTTAGTTGGATTGGCAGATAGGACTGGAAGTGGGATCTGCCAATCCACACCCTTCCAGGACTGGTATTCCCTTCTACCTGAGGTGATCGCAGGTGAGGCCTGCTGTAATCAGGCTGGCATAAAGCACCTCCCAGTATGTCAGTCTGGGGGAGGGAGTGACTTGGAGGCAGAGACCTGCCAAGGCTCTGTGTGGTCTCAGTCAGGACGACTGAGGGGCCACAAGGCTATGCGACGCGTGATCACTTCCCTGGGTGGAGTAAAGCCGCACCTGAGACTGTGTGTGAACTGTGCTATGTAGGTAAGACACTTTATATGTATTTGTTAGAGCCTAGCCGGACAAGTGTTTATTGTTTTGTGTGGATGTCACACTTGTTTAGGTGAAGCTGCGACTTCATTACCTGTATTGGCTGAAGTTTTCTGAATAAATCACAAGTTTGAACCTTAAATTTGGTGTCTCTGGTGAAGATGTCTCTGAGCGTGACCCCCTGAAGTAAAGCGATCCCCTTACAATATATATATATATATATATATATATATACTGTATTTTCCTGTGTATAAGACTACTTTCTAACACATGAAAATCTTCTCAAATATCGGGGGTCGTCTTATACGCCGGGTGTCGTCTTATAAGCCGGTACACGGCGTGCTGAAACTTACTTCCTAGCCGGACTGGAGAAGCTGAAGCAGCCCCCTCTCCCTGCTCTCAGTGGTTTTCTCGTGCCGGCAGTATCACATTGCGTACTACTGCTCAGATCGTCTTGAAGACAGGGAGGGCTGGGCAGGCAGGGAGAGCTGACCCACCCAATCCAAGCAGGCTTTGTATGCAGTGTGCACAGAAAATACCGGTACATCACTTGCCGTGATTTGCTGGTTGTTGTATACTGGGTTGGATTGTCGATTTTGAGGGAAGGCAGCGGGAAGCAGGAGCATCTGCACTTCAGCCAATTACTGTATAATGTTGGAACGGCGGATCTCTAATGAAGTTTGGTGTGCATCTTATCTGTGGTGAGTCTGTCTGGGGAGCAGATACATGTGGTGGTGAATACAGTACAGCACCAGTAGCTGTACATACAGTACAGCACCAGTATCTGTACCTACTGTACAGCACCAGTATCTGTACCTACTGTACAGCACCAGTATCTGTACCTACTGTACAGCACCAGTATCTGTACCTACTGTACAGCACCAGTATCTGTACCTACAGTACAGCACCAGTATCTGTACCGGTTCATACAGTACAGAACCAGTACATACAGTACAGTATACAAATGGGTAACAGTCAAGACCCCATCATGGCTTTACCAGCAAGAAGAAAGAAATATGAAGCCAGTTTCAAACTTAAAGTTGTAAACTTTGCCATAGAACATAACTGCTCTGCTGCAAGACAATATGGAGTAACCGAAAAGATGGTTCGAGACTGGAAAGCAAATGAAAAAGCATTAAAGAGTATGCCAAGGGGTAAGTGTGCATTAAGAAGAGGCAACCCGCATTGGCCAGAACTCAAAAAACATGTAGCAAACATGGTAAATGAGTTTCGCCAAAACGGTTATGTAGTGACACGAAATAAAATACGTTTGTTTGCACTTCAGTGAGCCAAATCTAACCCAGATCACAGCAACAGATTTAAGGCCACTGTATCCTGGTGTAGGCATAATATGGTACTGAGGAAAAAGACGAAAATTGCGCAACAATTACCTGCAGATCTTGATGCCAAAGTAAATAGCGTTGGAGGAGTAGTCTTATACGGTGAGTATAGCCCAAACCCTATATTTTAACTGGAAAAAAGTTGGGGGTCGTCTTATACACCCAGTCATCTTATACGGTGTGTATATATATATATATATATATATATATATATATATATATATATATATATATATAACTACCACTAACTGCAGTTCTTTTTACACAATTATTTAAAAAAAATTAAACTAAAACCTAAAAAACGTGCAGATGTAAATGAGCACACTACTGATCGGTGCTCTGCAGCACACACACACACAGATCGTGCGTGCATGCAAAAACTGTAGTATAAAAATTCACTACAGTGTTAAAGTGAACACAGGCTAAAAATTTATATATATACATATATATATATATATATATATATATATATATATATATATATATATATATATATATAAAGAAAAATGGCTCCAGAAGGAAAAATGCGGGTGCACGTCCCAAAGGGAATGGACTGGTTTCCCTAATGAATATATCAAGAAAAAAGAGCGGCACTCCAAAAAATAAAGCAGTGAACCCTTTATTCACCCCAGTGGTGCAACGTTTCGGCTCTGAGGAAGGCTCGTGACCAGAGCTGAAACGTTGCACCACTGGGGTGAATAAAGGGTTCACTGCTTTATTTTTTGGAGTGCCGCTCTTTTTTCTTTATATATATATATATATATATATATATATATATATATTTACAGATGAAACTAAAAAAATTTGAATATCGTGCACAAGTCCATTTATTTCAGTAATGTTAATTAAAAGGAATTACAGCTTAAAATTAGAATTTTAGGAAAGGTTCAATATTCTAGGATCAAAGTGTCACACTCTAGTCAGCTAATTAATCCATACCCCCTAACCTAAAGGTACCTCAAAATCGTGACTTTGGGGTTTCATAAGCTGTAAGCCATAATCATGTAAATTATAACAAAGGCTTAAAATGTCTCGCTTTGCATCTAATGAGTCTATCTCATATATTAGTTTCACCTTTTAAGTTGCATTACTGAAATAAAAGAACTTTGCACGATATTCAAATTTTTTTAGTTTCACCTGTATGTGTATATATATAAAGCCCTAAATACAATTTCTTCTTTTTGAACAAAAAAAGGAAAAGTTGGCAAAAATCAACAGAGATGTGAAAAAAAAAGCAAATAATAATCCCCAGGTGCTGATCAGACAGGTATGCACTAAACAGCACTTGGCGGTCACAGCTTGCACGCAGAAAAAGTTGTGCAAAGCTGGAAAATTGTAAAAAAAGAAAAAGACCAAAAAAAAAGCAAAATGGCGTCCGTAAAAATAGGAGCGGGGGGGGGGGGCAGGAAGGGACGACGGACGCAGCAATTCCAGATGTTCTTCTTTAAGCAGGAAAGGGTTAAAAGCGCACACCAAGTCCCAGAAACCCAACAGAAAGACAGAACCTCTCTGCATGCAGTCACGCTATATTGGGAGGTACAGCTCTTTTTGCCACTGGCTGGAGCGTTATTCCAGCAAATCACATCGCTTGCAGGGGACCCCAAACACCAGTGTCCCCTGCCTTACCTCGGAGGAGACCGGTGCTGACCAGTTCAGAACCGGTCACCTGACCCCACCCCGCAGCTGTATACAGCTTCCGGCGCTGCAATGTGCCAGTCTTCAATGACCGGCGAATAGCAGCGCTTAGAGCTGCAGGGGGGGTGGTGCAACACCATGGTGCCCTTTCCCGGCATGGCTGCCTGCCGGAAACAGCAGCCATGGTGCCCAATTCCCCCTCGATCGTTCCCCAGAGCCCGGCGGACCTTGCGCTGTACATGTAGACAATGGGGGCATATCGCTAGGATGAGATGAGAAAGGAGCAGGGAAATGAACAGAGTGCGCACTACGTATGTGCAGCCACCCTCCATTCATTTCTATGGGGCCGTCAAAAATAGCCGAACGCTGGCTTGGCTATTTCCGTCTGCCCCATAGAAATTAATGGGAGCAGGGGCCGCTCGTGCGCGGTGTGCTCCCATTCACTTCTATGGGAGCAGCGCTTGGTGGTGGACGGACCCCAGGGTCCTTCAGCCACAGCTCTCCCCACTTCGTTCTCGTTCTAGATGCAGGTCCCAGAGGTGGGACCCACACCTATCGGACAATGGGGGCATATCTTAGCGATAGCCCCTATTGTATGTGATGGGAATACCCATTGAAGCTCTTTGTTAGAGAATAGCAAGTTAAATGCCAAAAATATGTTGTCTCAAAATGCAGGAAATGCTTAACCCCAAATGCAGTTGTGCATTTATGTTCGGGGGAGCAGATACTGCGCTTGTGGTATGTTGCTAAGGGCGATCCCCAGCAAAAAATGCATACAGTGGAGGATGCCCGCAGCAGACCACTAGTGCCACAGAGATATCCTACACCAGATGGTAAAATGTGTAGATGTGGAATGAGTTGGAATAAATAGTTACAAGAATAGGTGCACTACTGTGATGGATGCAAACAGTAACATCTGACTAAACCCTCACACTGATGTTAAAAATGAGACTTTAGTCAGTATATCCTTATATTAAGGACATACCTGAGCCTGCGCACCACACCAAGGTTTCTCAAGTGGCACAGGACCTAACACTAAACCTACCTGTACCGTACTCATCTCAGAGACAGGACTCATCTCAGGTTAATTTGCATATCTATCAAATAGTTTTTTCTGACACAATAAAAGCACACAGAGCTATGGGGACTGGGTATTGCGGATGTGCTAGCGGCCATCTAGCAGCCCATGTCCTCAGCTCTATATACAAAATCCCGGTGACAGGTTCCCTTTAAGATTTTTAGCTAAATAGGAACAGAAAAAAATGTCCCCCTCCTAGAAAAATATGATCTGCTATTCCTTATAATGAGCTTTTTCCTCCTGATTAGCATTTGTGTGTGGTCATGCGTGTTTGCAGTAAATAGACTGGAAGAATGTTTATCCGTGTTAGATAATGATTTGTTCTGATGGATGTCATCATTATGCTCATTACACAGAACAATATCTCTTATTGCCCATCATTTTCATTTAGATTGTGGTGAAAATTTCTGCATCTAAATCAGGCTGAACACTAATAATAGCCACTGCAATAAGGGTAAGTGAGGGTCACCATTGCTTCGAAAGCATATTATTATTGTGAAAGCCAAGGTCATAAAGTTAAAACATGTAAAACTGCAAAAAAAAAAAACAACAACAAAACTGCCAAGTCGTTGGTGCTATGGAAACAAGCTGTTCTTAAACATGGTGCGATAAGATCCCACCTGTCAGACTGAAAATAGAAAAGCCTGAACAGAACAGTAATGAAAGTATAGCTATATTGTCTGTCCATGTCGTATTTCCTTTGCCATTTTCCCAATCTGCTACACTATTTATCTCTTATTGTAAATGTATGAGAATTGTGGTGCAAGGGATCATTAGATGGTGCTGTTGTACCACTAACTCGCTAGGACACCCCATACACACAAAAATAATGTATTACTAGATTATGTTGGAAGTTGAGGAAAAGGTGGCAAAATAATTTTGTACCTCATATAGTCATTTAAAAATAATGATATTTACCCATGATAAAAAGTGATAGGGTCTTCAAGAGTAGTAGAGTCCCCAATAATGGGCCTTCATCAATCCAACTTGTATCATATTTCATATTAAAATTCCTGGAAAAGCCCTGCAAACTTCTGACTTGCTATAGAGAATGAAAGGCAATGTGCCACTTAGGCTTGATTCAGATGGCAATTCCGATTTCTTTGAATAAGATATGGACATATGTCAATCGATGCGCATCCACTTTTTTTCACAGACCAAAATACTTGAATGAATGAGTCTCTTATGGAAAGCAGACTGTGCAGTTTCTGTGCACAGACCAATCGTCCATTTGGAAAAACTGAAGTGTGACTTGAACCACTGACAATAAGGAGTCTGCGTGCTACATGTGGAAAGAAAATATGCCAGTCTGAATCAGACTTTAGTATTTTCAAAGCAAATGTTGATAGGGTGCATGTCCGACATATGATGCTGTATCAACATTAGTAGAGACCTGGGACATACTTATAAATTATGGAGCCATATAGAAAAATGTAAAAATTCAGAGCTCGTAGTCATTCACTGTGCTGAAGCTTGAACTTCCTTCCTTTATTGTGCCGTACATTTTGTTGGAATGGAGCGGTGTAAGTGCAATGAGGATGGCATGCATTTCCAAAAGATACTCTACATTTTAGGTGGAGCTGAAAAATCACAAAGGCTCTTTAAGAAACATTTTCCTGCAAACTGGAATAAGTGTGACAGGTGCCAAAAGAAGTCTGCTATCTATTGAACAGTTGATATGCTGTATTGGATTTTTTTGCTAGTTTTCGATGTTGCATTTGAAATGTTCATGCTGAATGACAGATCTGCATCCCATCAATATAAGTCTAAACCAGACCACAGATCAAGGCAGAGATTGATTGGCAATTTATCATTTGGATTTAGAATTGTTCTCCAGAAAGGTCTGAAATCCCTAATGTATGGCTAGTTTTAGAGTGTGAGTCTCTGATTCAGATGCTCAGAGGCTCTTAGTTTGATGATGTACAACCAGAGCAAGAGGAATAAGGAGCAGACCCACCATAATGACAGGTGGTGGTATCAACAGGGTGGGTATTTATTGGCCCTACAGCAACTGTGTGGTCTGCTTCCATTGGAGGTATGCAACTGGTTCAGAGTTCTTTGGAAATGCAGGGATCTTCAAGGTGGAAGCCTTAACTCTAGTATTGTCACGTATTAGGAGTTTTAAAAAACAAGGTGTACTTTATCTTTGCTCTGTAATCTCTCCATATTCTGTCCCTGAAAGAACTGTATACATTTATAACTAGTACAATCTTAACAAAATAGTTTTACCAAGGTAAATGAGAACAGCCTGCCAAATGTCTCTGCATCCTGGCATTGTCTGGTTGCGGCCAGATCTCCGCTAGTCCCCATTAAAGTTAATGGGGCTGGACCGTGTTGTTTAAGCTTCTGGCAATGACTGCTGGAACAGCCTGCTGGATACTAAGCGCTAGTATGAAAATAGCGAAGTGGAAAAAACCTAAAAGTGGCCACATGCTGTAGGCAGGTACAAGTTGAAAGAAGACAGGGCAACACAAGTAGGTAGTGAAAACAGAAGTAGGTGGGCCACCAAATACCACAGTGCAGCACATACTACTTCTGCCTGCGCTGCAGTATTCAACTGTATCACCATCCTAATGACAGCAATACAGTTGAATTCAGGGTGGGGACCTGCGGCTCCTGGTCAGTAACATAAGTACCTGATGTTCCCAGCATTAATTAATGTTGTGTACTCAGCGGCCGTGAGGAGGGCTCAGGCAGCCCACTGAGCATTCGCACACCGGGAATCTATGGCTAATCTGCCCCTGAATATGTAGTACACTATTCGGAGGTACACAGGGGATTGTACCTTTAATTGCCAACACTTTTATGTGGAGCTGTTACTATGTGGATATAATGTTGTTTTATGGAAGGAAACTGAATAAGTGAAGATTATATTGTTATAATTGCACTTGTTTCTATGGTCAATGATAAAAAATGGTTAATGGCATGAAGTGTTGAGAGATGATGCAATAATGTGTGTGTGAGATTTTTTTTTTTTACAGAAAAGCTCCAGAAAAAGCAGAGAAGATGCCAAAAGTTTGTTATGGGATAGTCTGTGGTTTGACTGGCAGAATATAATGTGTTGTTATGATGAGTCATGGCGTGGATCATTTTTGTACAGTGGGGTAGTGTAACCTTAAAGAGGACCTTTCGCCGCTCCTGACATGCCTGTTTTAATAGCTTCAAGCATTCCCCATGTAATAACAATTCTGGAGCATCTATTCTTATGGCTCTATGTTGTGCTGTTCCTGTATTACTTCTATTAGAAGTTATGAATGAATCGTTAGCAGTCTGCAGTAAGGGTACAGGGGGGTGGTAACCAGTTGGGGTTGCGCAGACCGGAAGGACGGATCCTGCATTCCGGTATTTTGAATGCAGGATCCGGCACTAATACATTCCTATGGAAAAAATGTCGGATCAGGTGTTCCGTTTTTTTGGCCGGAGATAAAACAATAGCATGCTGCGGTTTTATCTCGGTCTTGATCAGTCAAAAAGACTGAACTGAAGACATCCTGATGCATCCTGAATGGAATGCTTTCAATTCAGAATGCATGGGGATAAAATTGATCAGTTCTTTCCGGTATAGAGCTCCTAGGACGGAACTCTATGCAGGAACCCCCCCCCCCCCCCCAAGTGTGAAAGTACCCTTAGTCTGCCATCCAGAAGGGATCAGGAGCAAAAGGGAAGGAACCAATTCAGCTGACTGCGGTTTGATATGATTTTTGTGAGTTTATATAACTTGCTGCTAAATAATAAGATAACTAGATGACTGAAATAGACCACCTGAATCGTATAGCAAAATTGGAAAGGTGATCAATTTAAAACTTAATCTTTTATTAATAATGCAATTAGAAAAATAGGTCCCAATATTGAAGATACTACAATCAAAATACACCTATGGAGCGTCAATAGTAAGACCCCTGATTAGTAATAACACTGGGTAGCCAAAAACACTCAAGATGCAAAAATAAAGTGTAACCTAAAAGTGTAACCATTGGTCCTACCGCTCCAGTAGATACGTTCCTTGTACAGCAATGGCCTCGCCGTTAGTAGATGATAACAGTCCTCCGAAGCTATAAATGATGACAAGGAAGGGTTAGGGGAGCTAGCTACCTGGCCCTAAGAATACCCTGCAAGGTCCTACACTAACCCTGATCACCTAGTCATGGACCCCCGTGACCAGGTGCTACAGGAACCTAACCCTGGAATTGGTGCGCCCTACTGAGCCCTCTCCTGCCTTATCTCTACATGCACATTTCGCTTTATGATGAGTAAAAAGCTCATCAGGGGAAATGCAAGGGAGCTGCGGGCTGTTTGGTAACTGGGGAGCATGGAAATAGATACCAGCCGTGCCGCCCTGATACCAAAATATTGTCCAAAGCCAAGATGAGGCTTCAATTGGACATAGTAGCAAAAATACAGGAGGAGGACAATTGATAAAAGTCCCCTTCCTCCTTCAAGAGCGATGGCGCATAGACATGATGTTGTCCACGGCGGCTACCATTTTAAAACGCCAGCCTCAACGCCAGCGAAGCTATAGGCGGACGACGGTGGGTATAATGATGTCACCACGTCCGATGTCGTCGATTCACACGAAATCCAAATGACTTGGTTGCCAGGCGACCGGGACGGTCTCCCCTGCTCCTGTCACATGCGCGGCTGCTGATATACAGTCGCTCCCCCCTATGTAAATGGCATTTATGACAATATAGATATAATTAGGGTTAATTGGAATGTTGACCCCAGAGAGCCACATGGAGGTAGATACAGGGCAGGAATAGAAACCACCAGAGGTGCCATAACACTGCAAGACAGTCATGCTACATCAATACATGTGTGCCAGGCAGAGAATGGCACAAGGTGGCACCACGGGGAAAGGGAAGAGGGGGAAATAGGAGACAGAGGTTCAAATAACGGTAGAATTATTCTAAATAAAGCATCTCGTTCAGGCCCATGGGTAAAACTGTGCATAATGTAAAAATCCAGCGAGCTTCGTGCTGGAGTAAAATACGAACCCAGTCCCCGCCACGGAATGGACGTCCAACCTTTTTAATTCCCATGGCCTTTAGGCACCTTGGGTTACCCTGGTGACAATCGTGGATATGTCTGGACACCACCGTGTCCCTTCTGTTCTCCATGTCACCAAGGTGCTCGCCCAGTCGTCTACGAAGTTCCCGTCTGGTCTTCCCTATGTATTCAATACCACACTCACAGGTGATTTTGTAAATTACTCCTTGAGTCCTAAAGCTGATAAAGTCCCTAATGGGGAACGTTTGCTTTAAGTTAGAACTGTAGAATGTTTTACCTGTCTGTACCATAATGCAAGCTATGCAGCCACTGCATCTAAAGCAGCCAATCGGTCTACGATCCAGCCATGTTCCCTGCTGAGGGGCGGGGGTGAAATAGCTGTGGACAAGAACGTCTCTC
Source organism: Bufo gargarizans (assembly GCF_014858855.1). Taxonomy (NCBI): domain Eukaryota; kingdom Metazoa; phylum Chordata; class Amphibia; order Anura; family Bufonidae; genus Bufo; species Bufo gargarizans. The sequence goes on along the minus strand of NC_058082.1, from coordinate 592,802,712 downwards.
AAGCTATTGCCCCTCCTAAATGTGATCTGCGGATACTCATGTATCACCTCCCTGATATCCGGGTCTATTAGGAGAATGGGCCAATGCTTCATAAGAAACCCTCTCGTACGGTCAGCACAGCCATCAACTGTAGCAATCAACTGAATTTTTTTGTCATCTGCAGCTTTCTCTTTTGGTACTAATAGGTCTGAGCGAGCTGTCGTGGTGGCCCTATGGTAATCATCCGGATACCCTCTACTACGAAACCTGGCCCTAAGTTCATCAGCTTGTCTCCTAAACTCCGTCCTCTCGGAGCAGTTGCGCTTTAGGCGCAAATATTGTCCACATGGAATGCCCCTCTTGAGAGGGGCAGGATGGCTACTTCTCCAGTGTAGGACGGAGTTGGTGGAAGTCGGTTTCCTAAAAATTGTGGTTGATAGTTCGTCTGTCCCCTTTCTGGAGATAGATATATAAAAAATGGGAAGGGTGTCTGTACTACACTCATATGTAAATCTCAGGCCGATGTCGTTATTATTTAGATTCTCCACAAAATTGGAGAAAGAAAGTTTGGTATCATTCCAGATGACAAACACGTTGTCAATGTAACGGGCCCACAATGTTATGAGCCCGGTACTTGACGACATTGTATCTGTAAAGACCCTGGTTGCTTCCCACCCGCCCAGGAGCAAATTAACATAGGCTGGCGCACATGAACCACCCATTGCTGTGCCCCTGAGCTGTTGGTAAAGCTTTGTACCAAAGAAGAAGACGTTATGGGTAAGCATATATTCAAGGAGCCTTATAAATGTGAGTGGACGAGATCAGACGTGGTGACGTCATTATACTCACCGGCGTCCGCCTAGCGCTTTGCCCTTCAGTCATGCTGAAATATCCGACCGCACATGCGCGGTGACAGCGTGATGCAGTAGGGGCGGGGCACTAGCCAAGCAGGCATTTTAAAATGGTGGCGGGATTCACCCCTGCCGTGGACAAAATCATGTCTATGCGCCATCCCTCTTGAAGGAGGAAGGGGACTTTTTTAAATTGTCCTCCTCCTGTATTTCTGCTACTATGTCCAATTGAAGCCTCATCTTGGCTTTGGACAATCTTTTGGTATCAGGGCGGCACGGCTGGTATTTATTTCCATGCGCCCCAGTTACCAAACAGCCCGCAGCTCCCTTGCGTTTCCCCATATGAGCTTTTTACTCATCATAAGCGAAATGTGCATGTAGGGATAAGGCAGGAGAGGGCTCAGTAGGGCGCACCAATTCCTAAGTTAGGTTCCTGTAGCACCTGGTCGCGGGCGTCCGTGACTAGGTGATCCGGGTAAGTGTAGGACCTTAGGGCAAGGTAGCTAGCTCGCCTAACCCTTCCTTGTCATCCTTTATAGCTTCGGAGGACTGTTATCATCTACTAACGGCGAGGCCATTGCTGTACAAGGAACGTATCTACTGGATACACTTTATTTTTGCATCTTGAGTGTTTTTGGCTACCCAGTGTTATTACTAATTAAGGGTCTTACTATTGTCGCTCCATAGGTGTATTTTGATTGTAGTATCTTCAATATTGGGACCTATTTTTCTAATTGCATTATTAATAAAGGTTAAGTTTTAAATTGATCATCTTTCCAATTTTGCTATAACTTGCAGGATCAGGGTTTGCCTTTAAGTAAAGCACAGAGACTTCGGGGCATGTATGCCCTGTCCACTTATAGGAGGGGTTCACATTAGCTTTGCCCATTTTGACCCAGGGCAGTGCGAGAGACTCATGGGCAATGTTTGTTTCCAGCTCATATGATGTAAGTGAAAGTGCCATAACAGTAAGAGTGAATTACAGATCAAAACAGGATAACAGTAGCAGGATAGAAGGGTGATGAAAAATAACAAGTAAAGAATAGTACATAATCACGTATCAAGACATCACAATGTACATATAGTCAGTTGTGAAAAGGTTGATAGCTGAGAGATCAACAATTGCACAAAGGTCAAGTCATCATTTAAATGTGATTGTCCTGGCAAGATATTAGTTATAACGACAGAGCTTAAGCAATAAACTGAACTATGCTTACAATATAAAGTAACACTATAGACCAGATTTATCATTACTCTGACAGCTCACTCCACTTTCAGATATGAAGATAAAGTCAGTTTTAGCTAAGTCAGATTTATGATCGGCCCTTTAAGACTGTGATAAATGTGGTTTGACGGTAGCAGTTTATCCGTGAGTAAGCAGCTATAGAAAAGTCGCACATATTTATGAAAAAGTCGCATGTTATATTAAAAAGACTCATAAGACAAGCATGGTCCTCACTGGAGTGAAATTGTGCATTTTTTTGCGACTTTTTTGTGACTTTTTAAATGGTCACAATAGTAAATCTGTCTAGAGATTCATTTACATAAGAAAACACGCCCACTTTCAGAAAACTGGTGAGCATAGTGCAGAGCAGAAAAAAGTCGCAAATTTTTGCGCAGTTTTAGCGATTGCGCAAAAATTTGCAACTTTCCACTCCATTATTCTGACTTGAGCTAATGATAAATCTGGCCCTTTGTCTCTATCAATATAAAGACGGTATCACGTAGTAGTATGCATGTGAGATGACGTCACTGTTAACTGAGATAAACACCATGAACCCCAAATTTTTTCACATTTTTGAGGGCATTTCCTATGACTAAACATTACTTTTTTCAAAGGTATAATTTGATTCACCAAGGCTTTCCATTGGCCTAACGTGGGTGGTCTATCCGCCATCCACCTTAGAGCGATTGCCTTCCTGGCTAGAAATAAAGATTCCTTTAAAAAGGTGCATAAGTAACATGTACAGGTATCATCTTCAACTATACCTAAGAGACAGACCTTGGGGCATAATGACAGGGTATCAGGAATCAGGGTAGACAAAGTATCCACTACTGCCCTCCAGAAGGATTGGATATATCTGCAATCCCACATCAGATGCCAAAAATCAGCGTTTAATTGAGCACATCTGTGGCATCTGGTGTGACTGATCCTACCCATTTTATACAGTCTGGTTGGGGTCAAGTAACTCCTATGAAGTATAAATAGTTTTATTAGTGTTATTAGGAGAAGGTGAAACACTCACAGGAGCACAAAACGCCTCGGTCTATTCTCCACTAGCAGAGGTTTGGAAAGCATTTTAATTTCTAAGAGGTGAGTGTATAAAGTTGAGATCATACCTTTCGGACCTCGTGTCTTAAGTATGCCAATCAACAGGTAATTGGAAATGGCGCTTTTATTGTTTTGAAATTGCATGTGAAGAGCATGTCGTAACTGTAAATATCTGAAAAAGTGAGATCTTATAACACCTATCGTTTCTTGTAACTGAGTGAATGAGAACAAGATTCCATTATCATATATGTCTCGCAGAGTAAATATACCATATTCTTTACTATACCAATACTCTTCCCTTCACATTGTATCAAATGTGGGAACATCGGATTATCCCATATTGTGATGGCATCAGGTAGGTCGTGATATTGTTAAAGCTTTGCAGCCTTCCAGACCTGATGTGCCAGTCTATGAACTGGTAAGGCTTGTCCTGAAACGAATGTAAATTTTTCTAAAACAGGCCATAGGGTGGAAAGCCGCAAGTAATGTTGTAAATAATATTCAGAGTTTGGAAGGGTGGAGCTTGAGACCCATGAAATTAAGAACCTCCATTGACCTGCCAGAAAATATAGATATAGGTCAGGCAAGGCTGGCCCTTATTTTTGCCAGCCTCTCTGCAAAGTAGTCAATGCTAACTTCCTCCTTTCTTTACCCCACACAAAGGTGGTCATGATAGCATGTAAACGATCAAAAAAACTATGTGATATTGGGGTACAGGCATGTTCTAGTAGGTATAATGCTTTGGGCAATAGGATAATTTTAATCAGGTTTAATCTTCCCATAAGGCTACATGCACACGACCGTGCAGTTTTTTGCGGTCCGCAAACCGCGGATCCGCAAAAAACGGAAGCAGCCCGTGTGCCTTCCGCAATTTGCGGAATGGAACGGGCGGCCCATTGTAGACATGCCTATTCTTGTCCGCAAAATGGACAAAAATAGGACATGTTATATTTTTTTGGCGGGGGCCACAGAACGGTGCAACGGATGTGGACAGCACACAGAGTGCTGTCCACATCTTTTGCGGCCCCATTGAAGTGAATGGGCCCGCAACCGAGCCGCAAAAACTGTGGCTCGGATGCGGACCCGAAAAACGGTCATGTGCATGAGGCCTTATGGATAAAGGGAGGATTCTCCAGTACCTAAATTTGTCCAAGAAATATGATTCTATGGGAGCTATATTCAACTTGTAGGATAGAGGAGGATCTTTTGTAATAATGATGCCTAAGTACTTAAATTGATCTACAACCGTTATATTGTTTTATATGGAAGGCCAGTCTGAGGACCATGAGGGCAGACTTAGTCCAATTGATACGCAGACCCGAATAATAGCCAAATAGATCTATGAGATCTATCGCTCTCGGCAATGATCTCTTTACCTCAACTTATATATAAAATTAAGTCATCCGCATATAGTCCCAGCCTGTCTTCTCTATTACCCATGGAGATTCCCTTGAATATTGAATCTTGACGGATTCTAATGGCGAGGTGTTCTATAGCCACCGGGGTGATGGAGGGCATCCCTGTCTAGTTCTCCGGTGTAATTGGAAGGTGGGTGAAAAGGAGCCATTAATTAGTATGTTAGCCATAGGTTTTTGGTACAATATTTGGATCCAATTAATGAAAACAGGGCCAAAACCAAAGCTTTTTAAAACTTGCAGTAAAAAGGGCCATTCTACGGAATCGAACGCCTTGGCTGTAACTAACGCAGCCAAGGCCCATTGTTTGCTGCACAGCCTAATTGCGAGATGACTTGAGCTCTTCTTATATTACTGGAGGTGGACTTACCCGGACTTACCCGGAATGAAACCTGTCTGGTCCTCATGTATTATGGAGGTTATTTAATCTGTTCGCCAATATCTTAGTTAATATTTTGTAGTCTAAGTTTAACAAAGATATTGGCCAATAAGATCCACAATCTAGAGAGTTTTTGTCAGGTTTCAACAGAATTACTATGGAAGCTCCATATAGTGATTCAGGGAGGGATCCCTGTTCTAGGGATGCAGAATACACATTGTGCAATTGCGGTTCCAAAACCTCTAAGTACATAGAATATAGAATAAACCTCCAGTGGTATACCGTCAGGGCCTGGGGATTTCCCTACATTAAGCCCCTTAATTGCGACCTTTATCTCTTCAAGTGTGATTTCCTCATCAAGAAGTCCCCTGTCTAGGGAAGACTAGCTGTGGGTGAGACACTTCATGAAAGTATGCTGCCAGGTCCGATGCAGTATATTGGATCCTGGAGTCATACAAGTCTCTGTAAAACTCTCCGAATCTATCTAATATTCCACTCGGCTCCTCCACAATAACACCATCTGCATCCTTAATGCGCAATATCGGAGGAGCCATGCTATTCCTGCACACCACCTGTGCTAGTACTTTCCCTGTGCTGTTACCTTGCTCGAATGATTGTTGCTTGAGGAAAAATAATTTACGGTCACTTTTTTCCTTCAGGTATAACATGTCTACCTTTCATGATCCAATCTATCCTGTTTTCCTCTCTGGGATCAGAGGTATATTTATTTTCAGCATCTTTACAGTGAATACTCAGTTCCTCCTCTTTGCGATGAGAAGATTTTTTGATATAGGAGATGGAGGATCTGATGCAACCACGCAGAAAGGCTATTAGGGTGTCCCATAGTAGGAGAGCGTTCCCATCATCCCAATTCAAGTCGAGAAAGACTTGAAGTTGGTCGGAATGCGGTCATTAAAGATAGCCAAAATGGGTGTATGCGCATCTTGGTACTACGAGAGACCTCATAAGACAGTGATTATCCCGATGACCGGTGCATGATCAGCGGGACCCTAAAGATCAAACTGTATGTCCCTTATCATTAAAAAGGTATTAGCATTACTCAGTATATAATCTAGCCTAGAAAGTTCCCCTTTGGAAGGGGTGAAACACGAAAATTCCCTACAGCCCGGATTTTTCTCTCTCCACACGTCTAGCCATCCCATCTCTGAGGTAAATCTCGCTAAAACTGTACTGGGCGATCGGATATCAGCTCTATGAGATGGATTATGAAATGTATCCAAGGATTCATCTGGTAGGGCCAAAGGCAAACAGGCAAGTAGAACCATACTCATCTGCAGAACTTCTCATTTGGAGGGGGAGCCCATTGGCCTCACAGATAGCCAGTCCTCAGCTTCTCGGGAATTGGTAAAGAAGATCGATTTTCCGCCATCCATCACTCTCAGACGGGCAGGGTATGCCATTGAATACTGAAGATTGAGGTCTCTCAGTTGTTTCTTGATGAAGGTGAATGTAGCGCGTTTCTTCTGTAGTTCCACTGAGAAGTCTGGATACAGGGAAATGTTCGCGGAACCCATGGTAATGGTTTGCTTTATTCTTGCATGCAACAAAATAAAGTCCCTGTCCCTCCAGTTAAGCATACGGACCAAAAGGGGTCTTGGGGGAGCCCCAGGTGGAGGTACCCTGGCTGGTACACGGTGGGCTCTCTCCACTGCGTAGGCCATGGAAAAGGCTGCATCTGGGAATGTAGATTTGAACCATCTTTCCAAGAAGGTCGAGGGATCTGACCCTTCCGCTCGTTCTGGCATACCTAGTATCCACACATTATTTCTTCTTGCATGATTTTCTAGGTTGTCACACTTTTGTCTCCATAAATCCACCAAGCTTTCTATAGCTGTCACTTTGGCACACAGAGGTCTGGCAAGGTTATCCAGTTCTGAGACTCTTTCTTCTGTATGGCGGACCCGCTCTCTTATTTGCTAAACATCATGACGCAGGAGGCCTAAGTCCACTCTGACCTCTTCTATCTTGCCTGTGAAGGACATCTGGCATCCCGTTATAGCTGCCATCAATTGACTGTGGGAGGCTTGGAAGGAGAGTTCAGGCTCAACTTCAGCATCTGCCTGGGGCTGGTGCGCTGACTGCCCTCTGGTATGTGGAGCACATGGCGAAGATGAAGCAGTGGAGCCCTGTTGAGCCTCCTGCCTGGCAAACTCCTTGAGGCGTTCTGCCGCCTGCTGCACTTTGCTGGGACTCATATTGTGATTTACAGCTGCCGTTACCTTTCGTATGCTGATTTAGAGAGATAGCAAGGGTCATAATCTTCAGGATGGCTCAGGATTAACGACAGGAGTCGGAGCTGCTCTCAGACACTTCCGGCCATGTTGACAGTTGGCAACGCCCCCGGAGAGGTAAGTTTTAATTATTTATTTTTAGTCTGATCTGAGGTCTGTTGGGGGTCTGTCACATTGATATGGGGGGCCTGAATGAGCATATGGGGTGCCTGAATAAATAATTAACAACTGATATTAGGGGGGGGTCCTCCTGACTCTGGGGGTTCTGAGCAAGTGACATATGGGGGAGGTTGGGGCAGACATGGGCACTTTGGAGGGGGAGGAGCACTATGGGGGCCCTATCTTGTATACTGGCACACATGGGGGGGCACTATGGAAGGAGAGGAGCAATATGGGGGCCATATCTTATATACTGGCACACATGGGGGGCACTATGGAGAGGGAGGAACACTATGGGGACCCGATCTTATACACTGGCACACATGGGGGGCACTATGGAGAAGGGGGGGGGGGAATGAGGACTATGGGGGAATCTTCTGGGGCCCTATCTTATATACTGGCAGACATGGGGGGCACTATGGAGGGGAGGAGCACTTCGGGGGCCCTATCTTATATACTAGCACACATCATGGGGGCACTATGGAGAAGGGGAGAGCACTATGGGGGCATCTACTGGAGCCCTATCTTATATACTGGCAGACATGGGGGGGAGAGGAGCACTATTGGGGTCATTATACAGGGGAATCATACTGGTACACATTGTGGGGGCATTTTATACTGGCACATTGTCAGGCACCATGGGGATAAGGGGAGGCGCACTATTGGGGCACGATATAGGAGTATTTTATACTGGCGCAAATTATAGGGCACTATGGGGACATTGTCTTAACTGGGGGCACTAAGGTTTTTTTGGGCACACAGTAGGCGGCATTGGAACACATTATGAGGTTACTATGGGGACATTGGCTCTACAGGGGGCACTAAGAGGAGGTATTTTTTATACTGCCACACAACAGGGCATTTTTATTTTTACTGTAACACATTCTAAAGATAATTATTACTACCGGGGGCATTATGGTGGGCTTTATTACAGTTGAAGGACTATGAGGAACATGAATACTAGTATGAGCACTATGGGAGCATTATTACTTCTGGGACACAGTGGGAAATTATTACTGTAGGGGCACTATTACTACTACGGGTTGTCTGGTGGATAATTATTTCTTTTGGTGTGTCTTTGGGGAGCAGTATTACTGTGGGGGCACCCTGGCACGGTATCAGCTTAGCACAATTATTTTTAGGGAACATTATGTTTACACTATTAGTGTCATGGAAACTGTTTCCTGGGCACAGTTATTTTTTAGGACACTATGTGACAATAATTATTGAAGGGGAATTATCTGTGTGTAACTTGTATAGGAAGCACAGAAGGCACAGTATTGGGGGTGGCAGGATGGGGTGTTTAGAAGGTGGGAGGATGATGGAAAAGTAGGAAACTAAGATGTCTGTCAAACTCTGCAGAGAGAAGAGCAAAAATGCAGAGAATCAGCAGGACACAAACCGCTGCATGCTGCGGTTTGTGCACAGCCGATTCCTTGCAGTCTCTGCTGGATCAGGTGGCCGGAGCATAGTGCCGTAGGTGTGAAAGTAGCCTTACCCTGTATGTTTTGTATTGCTATAAGTAATGTTAGGACGGAATAGGTTAGGTTGGGGGGGGGCAGGCACATTATTTGCACAGGGGCCCTCTGCTGTCTGTGTCCACCCCTGGCTACATGCAAATATTACCTGCTAACATTGCTTCAGGCAGCAATAAGGGGTTCCTGCACAAACTTCAAGAAGGTAGGTCCCCTGAGAAAGTGGATACTGGCTAGCCTGCCTCTGTATTTAGAAGTCATCTTAACCACCCAATGTGTCTAGAATAATAAACTGAGTAGTTTGTTTAATAATCTAGTTTTGTTTATATGGATATAGGCTGTTTGAAATGCTGTGCTGGGGGACTGGGGCCCACATCCCATCCCATCCCAGGGAGCAGTAACATATGCAGAGCCTCTATTTAACTTTTCTTATGGCAGTGCCCTGGAATAGAGGAGAGCAGATCGAGCCACCATGAGGGTAGTCTTTGCAGTCTGTCCCAATCCCCTTACTCCTGCAGGTTGTGCTCACCACACATAAAAGACCCGACAGATCCACTTAAAAGAGCTTTTAACAGTATTATTGAATAGTTAGATAAACATTAATTAAAGACATTTTCCCTATAAAAAAACATTCTACATTTTCAAACCGGCTCCTGGATCTGAATACTTTCGTAATTGCATGCAATTAAAAATTCAGTATAGCCACTAAGTTATTCAATAACATGTGTGTGAATATACAGACGTGGACAAAATTGTTGGTACCCTTTGGTCAATGAAAGAAAAAGTCACAATGGTCACAGAAATAACTTTAATCTGACAAAAGTAATAATAAATTAAAATTCTATAAATGTTAACCAATGAAAGTCAGACATTGTTTTTCAACCATGCTTCAACAGAATTATGTAAAAAAATAAACTCATGAAACAGGCATGGACAAAAATGATGGTACCCCTAACTTAATATTTTGTTGCGCAACCTTTTGAGGCAATCGCTGCAATCAAACGCTTCCTGTAACTGTCAATGAGACATCTGCACCTCTCAGCAGGTATTTTGGCCCACTCCTCATGAGCAAACTGCTCCAGTTGTGTCCGGTTTGAAGGGTGCCTTTTCCAGACTGCATGTTTCAGCTCCTTCCAAAGATGCTCAATAGGATTGAGGTCAGGGCTCATAGAAGGCCACTTTAGAATAGTCCAATTTTTTCCTCTTAGCCATTCTTGGGTGTTTTTAGCGGTGTGTTTTGGGTCATTGTCCTGTTGCAAGACCCATGACCTGCGACTGAGACCAAGCTTTCTGACACTGGCTAGTACATTTCTCTCTAGAATTCCTTGATAGTCTTGAGATTTCATTGTACCCTGCACAGATTCAAGACACCCTGTGCCAGACGCAGCAAAGCAGCCCCAGAACATAACAGAGCCTCCTCCATGTTTCACAGTAGGGACAGTGTTCTTTTCTTGATATGCTTCATTTTTTCGTCTGTGAACATACAGCTGATGTGCCTTGGCAAAAACTTCGATTTTTGTCTCATCTGTCCACAGGACATTCTCCCAGAAGCTTTGTGGCTTGTCAACATGTAGTTTGGCATATTCCAGTCTTGCTTTTTTATGATTCGTTTTCAACAATGGTGTCCTCCTTGGTCGTCTCCCATGTAGTCCACTTTGGCTCAAACAACGACGGATGGTGCGATCTGACACTGATGTTCCTTGAGCATGAAGTTCACCTTGAATCTCTTTAGAAGTCTTTCTAGGCTCTTTTGTTACCATTCGGATTATCCGTCTCTTAGATTTGTCATCAATTTTCCTCCTGCGGCCACGTCCAGGGAGGTTGGCTACAGTCCCATGGATCTTAAACTTATGAATAATATGTGCAACTGTACTCACAGGAACATCTAGTTGCTTGGAGATGGTCTTATAGCCTTTACCTTTAACATGCTTGTCTATAATTTTCTTTCTGATCTCTTGAGACAGCTCTTTCCTTTGCTTCCTCTGGTCCATGTCGAGTGTGGTACACACCATATCACCAAACAACACAGTGATTACCTGGAGCCATATATATAGGCCCAATGGCTGATTACAAGGTTGTAGACACCTGTGATGCTAATTAGTGGACACACCTTGAATTAACATGTCCCTTTGGTCACATTATGTTCTGTGTTTTCTAGGGGTACCATCATTTTTGTCCATGCCTGTTTCATGAGTTTATTTTTTTACATAATTCTGTTGAAGCATGGTTGAAAAACAATGTCTGACTTTCATTGGTTAACATTTATAGAATTTTAATTTATTATTACTTTTGTCAGATTAAAGTTATTTCTGTGACCATTGTGACTTTTTCTTTCATTGACCAAAGGGTACCAACAATTTTGTCCACGTCTGTATATATATATATATATATATATATATATATATATATATATACATATACAGTACAGACCAAAAGTTTGGTCACACCTTCTCATTCAAAGAGTTTTCTTTATTTTCATGACTATGAAAATTGTAGATTCACACTGAAGGCATCAAAACTATGAATTAACACATGTGGAATTATATACATAACAAAAAAGTGTGAAACAACTGAAAATATGTCATATTCTAGGTTCTTCAAAGTAGCCACCTTTTGCTTTGATTACTGCTTTGCACACTCTTGGTATTCTCTTGATGAGCTTCAAGAGGTAGTCACCTGAAATGGTTTTCACTTCACAGGTGTGCCCTGTCAGGTTTAATAAGTGGGATTTCTTGCCTTATAAATGGGGTTGGGACCATCAGTTGCGTTGTGGAGAAGTCAGGTGGATACACAGCTGATAGTCCTACTGAATAGACTGTTAGAATTTGTATTATGGCAAGAAAAAGGCAGCTAAGTAAAGAAAAACGAGTGGCCATCATAACTTTAAGAAATTAAGGTCAGTCAGTCCGAAAAATTGGGAAGGCTTTGAAAGTGTCCCTGTGGCAAACATCGCCACTTATCGAATGTCTTTCTTGTCTGTACCTCTTCCCCTCCCCCCTCAACCTCTCATCAGCCCTTGCTATTGTCTGACCCCACTTTTCCTTGTACCATAGTAATCTATGTATTGTATGTAAATTAGGCTGTTGGGGGTTTGAAACCAGGTGCGCATGCCTAGTAAAGTCATTTGACTCCCAAACTGTGTGTCGTCCAGTCACTGGGGAAATTGTCTCTTGAATATTGACCTGTTTCTTCAGCTACAAGGGGATTTAAAGTGAAGATATTGAGGGTATACCTTGAAGCTCCGCAACAATTGGTGGCAGCGGTGGGATTCAAACCGCACAGCAAAGCAGCAGTTCGCCATTCGGATATACCGGAGTTCAAGAATATGTGCAGTCATTCGAACGAACGGTGAATGGAGACGAATTATGCAATATTGAAACAAACTACATTAAAGGAATTATTGGAAACAAGGGGAAGAAAAGCCAGCAACAAAACCAAAGCTACTCTTGTGGCCGAACTCATGGAGGGGGACAGAGCGACCACTGCGGCAACTCCACAGGAGACAGAGCCAACGGAATTTACAAGAGAGCTCAATAGCAGGTTAGCTTTTTACTCAAACACCCCCTCCGTGGAGACACTAGAAAGACTGATAGCAGATGTACACGAGTACATTGTAGCTAAGCAAAACGCTATTCAGCGAGTTGGGGAAGGAGCCCCAGCGCCCACCAGCACTACCCAGGGAAAAGCTAAGATTCCCTACCAAGCTTTTAAAAATTACACAGAAGGAGAAAGTGATATTGACGAATACCTACAGGATTTCGAAAGGTTGTGCCAGCTACACGACATCAGCCCAGCCGACCAAGTACCCCTGCTGGCAGGTAGATTGTCAGGCCGCGCCGCAGAGGCATACCGAACCGTCCCAGACGAAGACATCAGGAATTATCACAAAGTCAAACAAGCCATCCTAGCACGGTATGCCATTACCTCTGAGGCATACCGACCAAATTCTGGGATATCAAGAAACAAACAAAAGACTCACACACTGAATGGGCACACCAACTACAACAAGCCGCCAAGGGATGTATGGAAGCGACACGGGTCACCACTATGGAAGAGATGTTCCAGTTAATAGTAATGGAGCAGTTTTTTAATGGACTAACCACAGAACTGCAAAATTGGGTACGAGATCGCAAACCCCGTACCCTACCAGAGGCAGCCAAGCTAGCTGACGAGTTCCAAGACACCAGGCGAGACCAACGCACACCACATCGGACCACGTATGGATCTACCACCCCTCTGCCAGCAGTGACTACCTTGGCTCACCCACGACCAGCCACGAGCCACAACCAGTACCCTCCTAGGTACAATACCCGACCACCGATCCGCTGCCACACCTGCAACCAACAGGGGCACATCCAGAGAGACTGCCCACGTAACCGACCTCGCCAGAACTGGAACCACCAGGGTCCTCCTCCCCCCAATCGGGCTGCAGTACACTGCTGCCAAAGAGAATCTGTGCTCCCAACATCCATAGTCACCTCAATAGAAGAGCCTCTGGGGATCCTACACGAGGTAAACCCCATACAAGCCGCCTCAGACAACCGCCAGGGGCACCGCCAGGTGGTACACATGGAGGGGAAGAGTATACAAGGATTACGTGACTCTGGGGCCACGTTAACCCTGGTCCGAAATCATTTGGTGCCTAAGCACACCCTCACCGGAGACTGTGTAGCTGTACGGGTGGCAGGGGGAGCAATTTACAAAGTTCCCACTGCCAAGGTGCATTTGAATTGGGGGGCAGGGCATGGAAACGTGGAAGTGGGAATTATGCAGGATTTGCCCGCTGATGTTATTTTGGGCAACGACTTGGGGGAGCTCACCTCTGCTTTTGTCCCTCAACCAACTATCCAAGAGGCCTACCCGGTTGTTACCCGGCAGCAAGCACGCACCACTGCTCCATCCGATCACTCTGAGGCTCAGGTAAACAATATGCCACACACCCCTCCTATTCTCCCCTGGGATGCCCCTCTGGAATTTGGCAGTGAGGTGGCCCTAGATCCCTCCCTGCAGGTATATAAAGATAGGATAAACAAGGACCAGGGAGGGTTGGAGGGAGAGAGATATGCTTGGGACAAAGGTCTCATATACCACTATGCAGAGAAGGTAGTAGCAGGGTCCATACCCGTGCCCACTAAGCAGTTAGTGGTACCCCGAAAGTATAGACAAGAGTTGCTGCGCATCGCGCATGATATACCATTATCAGGACATTTAGGAATCAGCCGAACGAAACATCGGCTGACGCAGAACTTCTGGCCAGGTATCTCAAAGGATATTAGACAATACTGTCAAACGTGCGATACCTGCCAGAGGGTAGGGAAGAGAGGGGATCGCTATAAAGCCAAACTCAGATCCCTGCTCATAATTGAAGAACCCCTCAGTCGAGTAGCTGTAGACATAATAGGACCCCTAGCGAAACCCAGTCCCTCCAGCAAGAAATACATCTTGACCGTAGTGGACTAAGCCACTAGATACCCAGAGGCAGTGGCTTTGACCAATGTACACGCAGAGACTATAGCCGATGCCCTTATGCAAATATTCTCCCGTATGGGATTTCCCCGGGAGATTATAAAGGATAGGGGCACCCAGTTCACTGCAGAGGTCACCCACCAACTCTGGAAAGTGTGTGGGGTGAAACCGATCTTAAACTCCGCCTACCACCCCCAGTCCAACGGGCTCTGTGAACGGTTTAACGGAACACTTAAACAGATGATCCGCACGTTCATAGACACTCAAAAAGACTGGGAACGGTTTTTGCCCCACTTGCTCTTTGCCTATAGGGAAGTACCCCAAGAATCCACGGGATTCTCCCCTTTTGAATTATTGTTCGGGAGGAGAGTGAGGGGTCCCTTAGACCTTATCAGAGAACACTGGGAGGGAGGGGTAACTACGAATGGTACTCCTATTGTCCCATACGTGCTGGAGTTTAGGGAATGCTTGGAGGCTCTGACCCAGGCGGTACGTACTAACCTCCAAACGGCCCAACAACGACAGCGCAGATGGTATGATAAGGGGGCCAGGGACCGCAGCTTTCAGGTCGGGTAGAAGGTGTTAATCCTACGGCCAGTCCCTAATGACAAGCTGCAGGCCTCCTGGCAGGGCCCATACAAGGTGGTGGAGCAAACCACCTATGTAATCGGCCCGTGCGCTGGAGCAGGGGGCAGATGCATGCTCCATGTGAACATGCTGAAGCCCTACTACGAGCGCATAGAAGAGGTGACTGCTATTTGCGCCTCTGCCGCAGAGGACTTTGACAATTTACCTCTCCCAGACCTCCTAGAGAAAGAGGGCCAGAAAGAGGACCTGGAAGAGGTTCAGTTAGGTGAACGGCTGAGTCCCCAGGAAAGGGCGCAGGCTCATAGTCTAATAAGGGAAAAAGGAACCACTTTTTCTAATCTCCCCGGGTACACCCTGTTAGCCACCCACAGAGTAGAAACACCAGGGAAGACCCCTCTCCGCCAACCTCCTTACCGCATACCTGAATCCGTAAAGGATAATATGCGCAAGGAAATTGAAGAAATGCTACAACTAGGAGTCATAGAGCACTCTGAAAGCCCTTGGGCCTCCCCAGTAGTTCTGGTGCCGAAGCGGGATGGGACTACCCGCTTCTGCGTAGACTACCGGAGGCTTAATGATAAGACCGTATCCGATGCCTACCCTATGCCCCGGATAGACGAGCTCCTGGACAAAATGGCCAGGGGCCAATACCTCACCACAATAGATCTTTGTAAGGGGTATTGGCAGATTCCCCTAGCCAAAGACGCCATCCCTAAGTCGGCGTTTGTCACCCCGTTTGGCCTGTACCAGTTTAAGGTGATGCCATTCGGGATGAAAAACGCTCCGGCTACTTTTCAGAGGGTGGTGGATCGGCTATTGGATGGGTTCCAGGAGTACGCTTGCGCCTATCTAGATGATATAGCGATCTTCAGCCACTCCTGGACTGAACACCTGACCCACATAGGAGCCGTACTAGACCGTATTAGGGAGGCAGGATTAACTCTGAAACCCAGTAAGTGCCATATAGGGATGGCAGAAGTCCAATACCTAGGACACCGGGTAGGGAGCGGCCAACAAAAACCTGAACCAGCTAAGGTAGAGGCTGTAGCCAAATGGACAACCCCTCGTACCAAAACTCAAGTACTGGCATTCCTAGGTACCGCAGGATACTACCGTAAATTTGTACCCAACTACAGTACCCTGGCCAAACCCCTCACCGATTTGACCCGCAAGAATCTTCCTAAGATAGTAGTCTGGACCCCAGAGTGTGAGCAGGCATTCCAGCAACTAAAAACGGCTCTTGTGAATTCACCTGTACTTGCCGCCCCTGATCCAACTAAACGCTTTCTCGTCCACACAGACGCTTCTATGTTTGGATTGGGGGCAGTACTGAGCCAAGTCGGAGAAGATGGCGGCGAGCATCCAGTGGCTTACTTAAGCAGAAAACTTTTACCCCAGGAAGTAAGCCATGCCGCCATAGAAAAAGAATGCCTGGCCGTGGTGTGGGCCCTTAAAAAGCTGCAGCCCTATTTGTATGGACAACCCTTTTCCTTATTCACAGATCACAACCCGCTGGTGTGGCTGAACAGGGTGTCTGGAGACAATGCCAGGCTGCTGCGCTAGAGTTTGGCGCTGCAGCCTTTTGACTTTACCATCCACTACAGCCCTGGGAAGCAAAATGGCAACGCCAACGGGTTATCCAGACAAACTGAACTTGAAAAGTGATCTGTGAGCGCTCCTCCGGACATCCCCAAGCCGATCCGTTGGGATCAGACTGTGTATGCCGGCTTGGTTCTGGGGGAGAATTGTGGCAAACATCGCCACTTATCGAATGTTTTTCTTGTCTGTACCTCTTCCCCTCCCCCCTCAACCTCTCATCAGCCCTTGCTATTGTCTGACCCCACTTTTCCTTGTACCATAGTAATCTATGTATTGTATGTAAATGAGGCTGTTGGAGGTTTGAAACCAGGTGCGCATGCCTAGTAAAGTCAGTTGACTCCCAAACTGTGTGTCGTCCAGTCACTGGGAAAATAGTCTCTTGAATATTGACCTGTTTCTTCAGCTACAAGGGGATTTAAAGTGAAGATATTGAAGATATTGAGGGTATACCTTGAAGCTCCGCAACAGTCCCCAAGTGCAGTCACAAAAACCATCAAGCGCTACAAAGAAACTGGCTCACATGCGGACCGCCCCAGGAAAGGAAGACCAAGAGTCACCTCTGCTGCGGAGGATAAGTTCATCCGAGTCACCAGCCTCAGAAATCGCAGGTTAACAGCAGCTCAGATTAGAGACCAGGTCAATGCCACACAGAGTTCTAGCAGCAGACACATCTCTAGAACAACTGTTCAGAGGAGACTGTGTGAATCAGGCCTTCATGGTAGAATATCTGCTAGGAAACCACTGCTAAGGACAGGCAACAAGCAGAAGAGACTTGTTTGGGCTAAAGAACACAAGGAATGGACATTAGACCAGTGGAAATCTGTGCTTTGGTCTGATGAGTCCAAATTTGAGATCTTTGGTTCCAAACACCGTGTCTTTGTGCGATGCAGAAGAGGTGAAAGGATGGACTCTACATGCCTGGTTCCCACTGTGAAGCATGGAGGAGGAGGTGTGATGGTGTGGGGGTGCTTTGCTGGTGACACTGTTGGGGATTTATTTTAAACTGAAGGCATACTGAACTAGCATGGCTACCACAGCATCTTGCAGCGGCATGCTATTCCATCCGGTTTGCGTTTAGTTGGACCATCATTTATTTTTCAACAGGACAATGACCCCAAACACACCTCCAGGCTGTGTAAGGGCTATTTGACCATGAAGGAGAATGATGAGGTGCTGCGTCAGATGACCTGGCCTCCACAGTCACCGGACCTGAACCCAATCGAGATGGTTTGGGGTGAGCTGGACCGCAGAGTGAAGGCAAAAGGGCCAACAAGTGCTAAGCATCTCTGGAAACTCCTTCAAGACTGTTGGAAGACCATTTCAGGTGACTACCTCTTGAAGCTCATCAAGAGAATGCCAAGAGTGTGCAAAGCAGTAATCAAAGCAAAAGGTGGCTACTTTGAAGAACCTAGAATATGACATATTTTCAGTTGTTTCACACTTTTTTGTTATGTATATAATTCCACATGTGTTAATTCATAGTTTTGATGCATTCAGTGTGAATCTACAATTTTCATAGTCATGAAAATAAAGAAAACTCTTTGAATGAGAAGGTGTGTCCAAACTTTTGGTCTGTACTGTATATATATATATAGCGCCACCTGCTGTTTATTCTTTTTCTCATCTGTCCAAAAAGCCTGATTTTTATTCTTTACATTAACAATGGGATAACCTCTTTAAGTTTGGTGGACTCTCTATATTGTCCTAACCAAAGCACGTTCTGGTCATCTACAAATCATAGAGACCCCTTTAAGTAGCTTTTGAAACATGACTCAATACTTATATGAGAGTCGGTTATGTATTTTCCAGGTAATCAACATATGCAATGTGCGGCCCCCCCTTCTCCAGGGTTCTAACGCGTCCCAGGTTTGGTTGGAATGCCGAGTGGTGTAGTGCAGCCTATATGTCTCTTTATGTGTCACGGTGCTCCT
This sequence comes from Bufo gargarizans, assembly GCF_014858855.1. Taxonomy (NCBI): domain Eukaryota; kingdom Metazoa; phylum Chordata; class Amphibia; order Anura; family Bufonidae; genus Bufo; species Bufo gargarizans. Next base: position 592,784,346 of record NC_058082.1, on the reverse strand, counting down.
ACCTGGATACTGCGGGACCCCAGGCTTTGGCTCCAAAGCATTAAACAGGGGGGTAATAGAAGGATGAAGGAAAAATAACTTTCATCCAAACAATTGCAGCCTTTGTCTTGGTTCCAGCAGGGTTTAGCATCATAAACTGGCAGGCAAACTCAACTCTGCTTTCTCTCTTTCTCTGCTGTACTGACAGACTTGCTTAAATAACTTTGTTTTCTTTCTTTATGCTGCACTAAATTCTGCTTAAGTGAGGTTTCTGTACTTTGTCTGTTCTGGTATCCTTGGATGGGGTGTCTTTGGCTTTTATTCCCCTCCTGACACTCGGCAAATAACGGTGGCCGCGCTTGCGCAGAAGACTCCTTCTTTTCTCCTGGTATTACTTCTTTCAGGTCTTCTCGGCTCCAACACGGAGTCTAAACTGGAATAAACTAGAACTGCCAACCTTCCTTCTGGTTGCAAGCAGGACTGGCCCACTTCTGCCCAGAGGGGGGAGAATGGAATGGTAAGTTCTATTCTCTCTAAATATAGCTCTGCCATTTGCACTGCCACTTTCCGGTGAACCAGGCATATTACATGAACATAACAGTTGTATAGTAAATATATCATTGCACAATGTAGAGGACTGTATACGTAGACTGAAATAGTAACAGCTACTACTAAGTCTCTGCCCGTATGAGTAGGGTGTTTATTCACTGTTTTCCCTTGCAGTAATAACCAGAGAACCGAAAGGTCTGCACCAAGCGCTCAAATACTCCTGAATTGTGGATACTGAGCTCTAGCACCACCAGGAGAGTGGGGGTGTCATGTACTGTAATCCCTCCACAATACTATGAAATGCGCGCAAAAAGAAGGGTGACTTCTTTCTGTAATCCTTTCCCAGGAACCAAGGTCTAAATAAGGCTCTTAGCATGGTCATCTTGATGAGTAAACTGGTAGCTACACACATTTCCCTTAAGACAGGACGCCATGCCTTAGGACATCTAGAACTAGGAAGAATCGGCCTACCTTCCATAGTTCCCGTGAGGGCTGATCCCCTCTCAACTCACATTTTAGCAGCGGGGTTACCCTTGACGATGTTTGATCTGCTTGTGACTTCAGAGTCTAGCTTTCAAATTTTGGGGGGGGGGGGGGGCACACTGGGGGCCAGGACAAAAGTAGGGGGGGCAGCTATAGCAACGATACCTTTACACAAGTACGCTTAGAAATGCTGCGATACTTTACCCAATACCTAAAACCGCAACAGGGAAGAAAAGTCCTGCTGTCTGTGATTTAAAAAAAAGTAACTCAGATTTCAACATGTCCTAGCTGCCTGTGGATGACACTTTTATAGGGAGGGTGATCTATGGATGACACTGCTATGGGGGGGGGGGACCTGTGGATGCCACATACCGTATATAGCATCTTATGCTATATGTGTCATCCACAGATCCACCCCATGACAGTGTCATCCCCATTTCCCCCTCCATAACAGTGTCATCCACAGATCCCTCCCCGCCTCTCACAGGAGTGTACATTTGACATTTCTAAACTGTGGCGGTTCCAGAGCCTGGTCTCGGGAGGGGCACTTCCAGATAATTTTCTGTCCGCCGCCACAGAACAAGGGTGCTTATAGAACAGACTACACAGTGTAGAGGTATACTGTACATTGTGTGGCACAGTGTAGATGTATACTGTACATTGTGTGGCACAGTGTAGGCTATATGTGTATAACATAAACATATTTCACATGAAAACTACAATTACTTGGCTTGGCCCTTGGGGATCTTGGACACCACTTCCACACTTGGCCGGGGGCTCTGCGGAGCTGATGTTGTGCTTTATCCTAATGAGAAAGATTTCATAATAAGGATTTGGAGAAGGGGCAGAGGGGTTACAGAGCAGGGAGAGGCTACTAGGGGGTCATACCATGGGGGAGTAATAAAGCCCACCATAATGCCCCTTATAATGTGACAATGCAAAAAATACCCCCTTGTAATGCCCCCAGTTGAGCTAATGTCCCCATAGTGCCCCCATTATGTGCCAGTATAAAATAACCCTATATAGTGCCCCCAGCAAATGCCCCATAGTGCTCCTCTCCCCCATTCCTCCTAGTGCCCCCCATAATGTACCAGTATAAAATGCCCCATATATCGTGCCCCAGTAGATGCCCTCAGTGTCCCCCATAATTTGCAAGTATAAAATACCCCTTCTTTGTGCCCCCTGTAGATGACTCCATAGTACTCCTCTCCCCCTTCCCCATAGTACCCACCATGTGTCCCAGTATAAAATGCTACTGTACAGAGCCCCCCATTTAAAATACCCCTTCTTTGTGGCCTTAGTAGATGCCCCTATAGTGCCCACCAATAACGTGCCAGTAACAAGAGCCCCCAATCACGTGCCACTAATAAGAGCTCAGCCCCCAATCACGTGCCAGTAATAAGAGCCCAGGCCCCCATCACGTGCCAGTAATAAGAGCCCAGCCCCCCATCGCGTGCCAGTAATAAGAGCCCCCCCCCAATTTTCCAGTAACAAGAGCCCCCCCAATGTTCCAGTAACAAGAGCCCCCCATCATGTGCCAGTATTGTAATAAGCCCCCCATCATGTGCCAGTAGTAAGCCCCCCAATGTGCCAGTAATAAGCCCCTGGCCAATGTGCCAGTAATAAGCCCCCCCAATGTGCCAGTAATAAGCCCCCCCAATGTGCCAGTAATAAGCCCCCCAATGTGCCAGTAAGAAGCCCCCCCAATGTGGCAGTAATAAGCCCCCCACAATGTGGCAGTAATAAGCCCCCCACAATGTGGCAGTAATAAGCCCCCCACAATGTGGCAGTAATAAGCCCCCAATGTGCCAGTAATAAGCCCCCCCAATGTGCCAGTAATAAGCCCCCCAATGTGCCAGTAATAAGCCCCCTAATGTGCCAGTAATAAGTCCCCCAATGTGCCCGTAATAAGCCCCCAATGTGCCAGTAATAAGTCTCCCAATGTGCAGTGATAAGCCCCCCAATGTGCCAGTAATAAGCCCCCCAATGTGCCAGTAATAAGCCCCCCAATGTGCCAGTAATAAGCCCCCCCATGTTCCAGTAATAAGCCCCCCAATGTGCCAGTAACTGTGCCTGTAAAAATATTGTTAAAAAAAAACAAAACACTTATACTTACCTCCATGTCAGCGATGCGATGCAGGCCTCTTCCGGCCTGTGTCCCGTGCTGTATGGCTCAGGCGGCGCGATGACGTCATCGCGCCGCCTGCGCCGGCCTCTGGTAGGCTGCCGGTCTAGTGCCTGCAGCCTATCAGAGAAAGGGGAAGGGACACGCCTCTCCCTCCCCCGCACCGCCGCTGTCACAGGCAGATTACTATGGAGATGAGCGCAATGGAAGCGCTCATCTCCCTGTACCCGACTGCGGCAGTGCGGCGGCTCACTTGGGGGGGGGGGCATTTTTGTTGGGGGGGCACATTGTGATGTAGGGGGGGCACATCGTGATGTAGGGGGGCCCTGGCCCCCTCTGGCACCCCCCCCCCTGGCGATGCCACTGTGTGACTTCACCACTTGGTCCTCCCTGTGTAGCAACACATGAACCCAAAGACACAGGACATACTAGCTCCTTCCCCTCCAAATTCTGTGGAGAGAAAAATGTTAAGGGCATATGCAAATAATACAATATAATACCTAGGCTTTCTAAACTAACACAAGGCAAAGTGGGACCATTAGTATTCAGCGTCCTCAGAGGCAGTCCATATGAGCAATGAAGCAAGGATGCTAACTATCTAGCTAACAGTGCAAAGTCCAAAGTTCATTCAAAGTGCATAGGAGGTCACATTGCTGTACCCATAAAAGAGTCCATACAATGGGCTAAAGTGCTTGAATGTTGCAAAATGATAAACTTGAGTGCAAAAAATAGTGCGAAAATATGGAAGGCTCCCGACCCATGGACGGTAAATGGTATGGGCTTGAAAAACACAGACAGTGCTCCCACTATTGTTCTTGCGTGAGATAGTACAAAGTTACAAATCACTGCAATGTAATTGAAATTTTAGTGAGAACCTTTAAGGCAGGTGGAGTTCCCACTTAACCCTAGAAGGGGGAAAAGGGTTATTGGGTGCTGACATTGCAAAACATGATCCTCTGGGTGAGGACGAAACAAGGGAAACCAAAAACAAACTAATGGGCCAACAAGTTCACACCCTACAGAAGCAGTCTATGTTGTGGCTCTAGTAGGCCAATAGATGGTTTTCCTCACGGCACACGGTCACTTACAAGAGGGGCTGGAAGTCTTCTTCCTGGGTTTCATAGTTGAGGGTAAAAAAGTATTTCTTTAAGCTGAGCTACATCCTCATGGCTGTCACTGCTAGCTCTGGTGCTCTCTGCAGCTGCAACTCCAGCAGAAATTTTATCTGTAATCCCCTGGTGACCTCCAGTGGGGTAACTTGGATTTGAAGGATCACATTCTTCTTGATGTGATGACGTAGGGAGGAGCTGCGTCGCGTCTCCCCCCCCTATCCTCCTACCTCCTGATGGTGAACTGCGGCGTCCACATGGAACGGAGGCGCTGTGGATAATATACCTACCACCTCCTGACTCAACGCTACCTCCTGCCTCCCGGTTTCATAAATAACTTATTTCCTACCTCTGTTTCACTCCTGATAACATTAGAAGGTTTGGCTATTTGAGATTGCGGTTTATATCTGTTCTCATCTCCCTCAATGCCACCTCCTGGCCCAAGGCTTTATGAAAAAGTTATCTTCCGCTTCTACGAATAACTTACCCCTTTTTGAGCTCTAAATGTGTTTTCCTGATCTCTCTACCGTTTATCATATATATGTGAACAAGTGCCTATATCCTGTGCCGTTTGTGATATTCCTGACTTTGACATCAAATAAGAATTGGGAATGATTTGGATGAACTGTTGCTGAATCTTGTCAACTAGCTTGGAAACTGCTGGAAACTATTGTAACGGTTTATATTGAGGATACTTTTTTTTTTTGCGCTTTTTCTTCCCCCTTCCTTGCTCCTCAACTTCATCTAGAGTACTGGAATATAACTGAAGGAAAAAGGGGGGAGGAAGGGAGAAAGAAAGAAAAAAAAAAAAAAAAGGAGGAAAAGGGGGAAAAAAAATTGTGTAAAAAGAGGGGAAGGAAATAGCCCCTAATCAAAATAGACGTTCATTGGAACACGCGTCTCAAAAAATGGGGCAGAAAACATAAAAGTGGCAAAAATAGATCAGTTTTAAAAATCCTCAAATGTAATTACAAAACCAGGACAAAAAGGGGCGGCTGATATAAATGGTAAAAAAAACACCGGATCCAGAGTGGGTGAAGTAATGGAAGAGGACCTTCAGAATATCTATTGTGGAGCCTGCTCCACTAAAAGAAATCCTGGCCGCAGTAAAGAAAAAAAATTTTTAGATTTAATACAGAACATTTCAACGCAGCTCAGGGTAATTCAGACAGACGTAGTCCTGATAAGGGACAATGTTACAAAGATCCAGGACAGAGTCACAACTATAGAAAAAACAGTGGGGGCCTTGGAGAATGAAGTCAAAATATCTAAATCTGAAATTGCCACACTAAGAACAGAGGTTAATACTCTGAAAAAGAAGGTGGTGGATCTGGAGGACAGGTCGAGGTGTAATTTGAGAATTTTGGGACTACCTGAAGGTTTTGAAGAAAAAAATCTTGCCGAAATGATACAGACCCTAATTCAGGAAAAGTTTGGAAAGGAATATTTCTCCCCTCTGTTTCTGGTGGAAAGGGCACATCGGATGCCAGGGGGTAAACCTATCCCTGGGAGACAGCCACGGACACTCTTGCTGAAGATACTGACGTCTCGAGATAGGGATATGGTTTTGAGAAGGGCAAGGCAGTGTCCTCCTATTGTGTACAATGGAAGTAAATTGCTCTTCTTTCCGGATTTCTCTAAAGAGATCCAGAAAAAGACACAGTTTTATGGCGGCAAAAAAACTTTTACAGGAAAAGGACATTAGATATTCATTCGTTTATCCAGCTAAACTGAGAATAATATTCAATGGTGAAATTCACTTTTTTTAAATTCACAGCTCGACTATAGATTGGATGGATCGGAATAATATATAAGCAGTTTTTTTATGTCTGCTTTTCCTTTTGTTGTTCTCTTTTTCTACTTTAGATGTTGGTGGGAGAGGGGGAGGGGTGGTCTTAGGTGAGAGATCTGTGCAGTGATGTGGCAGATCAAGAAGTATGGGGGAGAGGGATGTGAGTTGGGTTGCGATGTGTCTCCTAAGGTGGGGTTGGGGTGGAGATTTGGACTATATTTATGGTAGGGGAATTTGTCGGCTGGTTTGATGGCAGTTAGAATTTTCACTTGGAATGTGCGAGGCCTTGGGGATAAGATTAAAAGACAGGCGGAGGCGGTTTTTGACCAGGTTTAGAGACATCTACCAGTGATCATTTGCTTGGTCGAGACCCATGCTACTGAAGAGTCGGTTCTGCAACTCGATAGGGGATGGGCTGCGCAGACTTATCATTCTACCTTTAATAGTTACTCCAGAGTTGTTACAGTGTTGATTCACAGGGGGATTGATTTTGTCTGTGAGGCATCCTCTATCGATAAGGAGGGGAGGTTTGTTTTTTTATATTGGAAACTCTCGGGTAGATTCTGAATTTTGGCCTTTGTATCCCGCTCCCTTTTTCTCTACAAGTGCTTAATTGTTTATTAACCTTTGTCGATCAGTGGCCTGAATGCCCCTGACTAGTTATTGGGGACTTTAACTGTGTTATGAACCCAGAAATAGACAGGATTTCTTTGGGGGGGAGATATTTACTGTAGATTCCAGCCAAGGGGTCCCCCCTGGCACATTTCTGTCTGGAGGCAGCATATGAGGATGTATGGGGATGGATTGGAAGAGGGAAAAGAGCTTATTCCTGCATAAGTAAATCTGGAAACTCCATGTCTGGGATAGACCTTGCCTTAATACATAAAAACCATCTCAAATTTATTAAAGCAATGAAATATGAGGCAAGGTCGATATCGGACCATGTACCCCTATTGCTTTAAATAACCAGGAGGGTCAATGAGGGTGAGACCTTTATTTAGATTGAACCCCCACTGGATTTTTATAATGGATAGGGATAATCATGAATTGGTCAAACAGGAGATGAGGCACTTTTGGGATAATAATGAGAACACACAGCCAGAGTCCGACTGGTATAGGACGCATTTAAGGCCTTTATGAGGGGAATTTTTGTTAGTAACATCTCAAATCTAAGAAGGGGATACGGTAAGAAAGAGGGGGAGTTAAAAGAAGCAGCATTATCTGCTATGAATGAGTTTACTAGGAATAACACCAGGAAATAGGGAAACTATGCAGATTGAAAATCAGACAACTTACAACTATCAGCCTACAGGGAATTAGTAGTTTTACAACAGCTGGAGAGCCGCAGGTTGGCCAGCCCTGGTATAAAGGAAACCTTTTTGAAACATTTTGCTGAATTATATCACTCAGATAAAACTATATCAGATAAAGAGATGAATTCATATTTGGACTCTGTTTCCCTTTCAGTTCTTACCGATACTCAGAGGGAGGTTCTAGATCAGGATCTCTCTCTAGAGGAATTAGAGGCTGCATTGAAGGCATGCTCCGGGAATTCATCTTCCGGGTCGGATGGGATCCCATATGAATTCTATCGTAAGTATGGGGAGATTATTCTCCCTCGTCTACTGAGGGTTATTTTAGGATCATTTGAGGAGGATAGCCTTCCAGAGTCAATGACAGAGGCTGTAATAACACTAATATTGAAAAAGGTCAAGGACCCCCTAGATATTGGTTCATATAGGCCTATTTCCCTATTGAATACAGATATGAAGCTCCTGTCGAGAATTCTGGCTACAAGGCTATCTAAGGTTATCACATCAATTATACACCCAGATCAAAATGGGTTTATTCCAAATATGGGGACTCACTATAATTTGCATTGTCTGTTTGCCAACATACAGTCATCCGGGGGGAGGGGGGGGGGGCTCTCGCTCCATTCTGTCTCTAGACGCCTCTAAGGCATTTGACAGGGTAGAGTGCAGATTCCTTTGGAAGGTTTTGGGAAAGATGGATTTGGTAATAGATTTATAGATATGATTAAGCTATTGTATAAGTCCTCTACTGCAAGATTGAATATCAATGGGAGCCTGACAGAGAGCTTCTCTTTGAGCAGAGGTACCCGTCAGGGCTGTCAACTCTCTCCATTATTATTTGATATTTATATTGAGCCGCTGCTAGAAATAGGCAGGATTCTGGGATTGAGGGGTTTGGGGTACTAAGAACAGATGACCGCATTTCTCTATATGCAGATGATGTGCTGTGTTTTATAAATCATACTAATATCTCACTTCCCGAACTGATTCAAATAGTGAACGTCTTTGGTGTAGTTTCGGGCTTTGACATTAACTGGTCAAAGACAACGCTTATGCCTGTGGATAGACCTGAATACTCTATTGAAGGGCCCTTGAGTTTACTTAGCATTTCTGATTCATTTGAATATTTGGGTATGATTATATCCCCTAAAGTTGAAGATTTTTTTGCATCTAAACCTAATTCCGTTGATAAGCAAGTTGAGGTCCAAAGTGACGGTATGGCTTCGACTTCCTCTATCTAGAGCTGACAGAATATCCCTGGTTAAGATGGTGATATTATCCCAAATCCTCTATATTCTTAGAAATTCCCCATTGTGGATTGAGGATAAATTCTTTAAATTAATTGAGAGAATTATTAATGATCTTGCGTGGGGAAGGAAGCAGGTGAGGCTTAAACTGGAATATCTTTAAAAGCCGTTGGAACAGGGAGGGTTGATCCTTCCCTATTTTAAGGGCTATTTTATAGCTTCACAGCTATGGCTTTATAATCACTGGGAGGAAAGTCCACTCTGTAGGAAACTGTTGAGTAGATCTACGTATGATATGTTTACAGTATTAGGCCTCATGCACACGGCCGTGTTCTGCGGCCGAGAGCGGTCCGTGGTATGCCGGGCTGGATTCCTGTTCAGAGCAGGAGCGCATGGCGTCATTGGTTGCTATGACGCCGTGCGCTTCATGTCGCCGCTGCACTACAGTAATACACTATACGAGTGTATTACTGTAGTGCAGTGGCGGCATGAAGCACACAGCGTCATAGCAACCAATGACGCGTGCGCTCCTGCTCTAAACAGGAATCCAGCCCGGCATACCACGGACCGCTCTCGGCCGCGGAACACGGCCGTGTGCATGCGGCCTTAGAGTCCGGGTTGTTATCCAGAGCTCAACTGGATTATAAGGAGTCTAGAAAGTTATTTATTAAGACGTGGAGCACTATTAGAAATTGGTTGGGAATAAGAGGATCTCTTCACTGTACGCCCCTGTGGTATAATTATTATTTACAGGAGCTGGATGATCTAGCTGAAGATAAGTATTGGCAAAAAAAACTATATTCTGTATGTTGCACAAGTGGTGGGTAATAGAGATATACTTTCTTTTTTGGAGTTGGCACAAAGAGTGCACATAATTGATTTATCATGGTTTAGATATTTACAGTTACGTTCGGCACTTCGTAGTGAAAAGGGGAAACTTCTGTTACAGATAGACACTTCTACACTTTTGAAAGATTTGATGGGAGATTTGTGGCAGAAGTTTAAAATCTCTCAACTTTATAAATTGCTTCTTGATGTACTATTTAATGGTTTACGCTCCCCCGGACAAATGGTTTGGGGATCTGTTTTAAAAATATCCAGCCAGGTGACTGGGGGAAGTTAATGATTAACTTAAGAGTAATGTCACACAATTTCAATCATTTTTGGTTTAATTTAATATTATATATAGATTATATGTCACACCATTATGGCTTAGTAAATGTGGGTTGAGAGGTGTGTCTAATTGTCCACGATTTGACTTACCTGGGGCGGATTTTTTGCATATGTGTTGGTCCTGTATACAACTAACAGAATATTGGGAGGCAATAGATAAACTTATTACCCAAAAACTAAAAATATTGATTCCATTTACAGGGAAATGTTGGATTCTGGGTGGCTTCTCCCAAATTAATTGTGATAAGTATAAGAATAAGAACTCTGTTCGAAATGCGTCAATGTTGCTGCACTAGTGGGTGGATGTCCTGTACACTATTTTCTATTGCCTGAATAAAGACGAGGATTTTAGCTACCAAGAAATCGTGAGTGCTGGAACTTTATTTTTTCATTAATGCTGCATGGGCTTACCGGCCTGTTCCGTGCACGCGGGTGATTCAAATGATTTTTCTCTGTGCATATTCAAGTACTCTCGAGGACTCTCTTGAGTAAAATACTCTTTCTGGCAAGGCTTTTAATCACGCGAGGTTGGTTTTCACTAAATACTCCTAGTGTGTGTATATGGTTAAAGCTAACTGATTAATAAGATTAAGAGTTATGAAAAAAGATTATAAAAACAGAGAAAAGTTGAGGAGAAATGGAAAAAGATATGGGGGATTTGGAAGTCTTAGGTCCCTTCACTTTCATCCCACCGCTATCCCTGCTCCGTCCTAGTTGACTGATGAGATAGTAGACGCATCGCAAAGAAGGGGGGAGGGATAGGGGGGAAGTTCTGGGGTAAAAATGAGAAATTTAATAATGTTGAAGATCAGATGTTTAGAAAATAATTTTGTAAGATTTTTTGTCAAAAAAAAAAAAGAAAGGATCACCTTATTCTGGAGGATACTTTGTAAGCCTTGGCCTTTTCCTGGTAGGTGACAGGTTCTCAAGACAGTAATAAAGGATAGACCCTTGGTCTTTCATAACAAAGAGCTCCGCATTCGGTGGTGGTTCCAGAGTGCATGGAGCAGTATCAGTGGACTCCCCACTGGTGGATAGGTCACTTTCAGTGGTTGGAGGATCTGGTAGTGTCATACCAGGTGTGCTGTCTTCAGCAGGCGGCTGAGAGGAAGTTTTGGAGGCTTCATGCAATTCCCATTGTCTGCGCTCTTTTTCCTCCACTATTTCTCCATATATGTTTTTTATGCTTTTTCTTCTTTCTGATAAGTCACCTTCTCCGCTAAGCATCCTCTCTATCTTTTTCCTTTATTCCTCTTTCTTTATCAAGTCCTGTAATGGACTACTCCTGCGGGCATTCCATCGGGCAAGGTCATTCTGCCATGTGTCAACCTCCTCTTTGAGTAGATCACTGACATACTGCAGATGTTTTTGGCTGACTTCTCCTAAATAACGTGGGAGCCAAGGTGTCCCAAAGTAGTATGGCATAGTAAGAGGCATGATGCATGTGGCTGCAGCTGCTTGTGGTGCTGGTGGATTGCTGCAGTCCCGGTGAGTGTTATCCTCGCTGTCAGATACCCTGTACTAGACTAGAGGGGTCGATGTAAGCTAGACTTCAATTTAAGTGCGTGTTGCTATGGGCAACGGTAGCAGAATTGGTGCATGGCGCCTTTAAGAGTCACAGCAACTGCTCAATTTTGGGGAGTAAGATTCTCTGCCAGGCAGATCACGGACCCTAACAGTCTCTAGCAAGGTTAACTTCCCCAGCAGTACTCACTCAGACCTCTGGACATTGCTTCTCAGGATCCAGGGCAGCTAGAACTGTATTTTCCCTTTTCCAAGATGGCCATCGATTCTACTTCCTGTAAAGGGTACAGTTGGTTTCTTTGTCCTCCTGAGAACTTGTACTGAGCACTTTAGATCTTTCTGCTGTAACAATGGTACCTCTGTTAAGGCAGGCCGTTTGGTTCCCTCCCCTCTGCTGGGTGGATGTCTTCCTCTCAACACATGATGCACAAATCCAAGATGGCCAATTATCCCCTGTTTTGCCACAGTGCTGCAACTGATGCAGATTCACGCTCTCCAGCAGTAAGTAAATGCAATGAAGTTTATTTTTACAGGGTTTTAATAATTACTGTAGGCCTATAGCAACAACAAGGCACAGTAGTACATCCTGTTTCGTGACGCCAAATAAGGCAACATGCTGCCTCCTCCCAGGGCCCCTATCGGGTCCCAGGTTTGGTTGGAATGCCGAGTGGTGTAGTGCGGCCTATATGTCTCTTTATGTGTCACGGTGCTCCTACCTGGATACTGCGGGACCCCAGGCTTGGGCTCCTAAGCATTAAAAAGGGGGTTAATTGAAGGATGAAGGAAAAATAACTTGAGTCCAGTCCTTGTTATGAAGTTCAACGGCAGCTTTACCTAAATAAACTTTCATCCAAACAATTTCAGGCTTTGTCTTGGTTCTAGCAGGCTTTAGCATAAACTGGCAGGCAAACTCAACTCTGCTTTCTCTCCTTCTCTGCTGTACTTACAGGCTTGCTTAAATAACTTTGTTTTCTTTCTTTATGCTGCACTAAATTCTGCCTAAGTCTGGTTTCTGTACTTTATGTATGTTCTGGTATCCTAGGGGTGTCTTTGTCTTTTGGCTCTTGACACTCAGCAAATATTTTATTTTCAGCCGAAGAACAATTTCCTCTGACTGCTACTTCTTTCAGGTCTTCTCAGCTCCAACATGGAGTCTACACTGGAATAAACTAGAACTGCCACCCTTCCTGGCCCACTTCTGCCCAGAGGGGGGAGAATTGAATGGTAAGTTCCATTCTCTCTAAATATAGCTCTGCCATTTGCACTGCCACCTGCTGGTGAACCAGGCATATTACATGAACATAACAGTTGCATAGTAATTATATCATTGCACAATGTAGAGGAACAGAAATACATACAGTCAGGTCCATAAATATTGGGACAACAATACAATTCTAGCATTTTTGGCTCTATACACCACCACAATGGATTTGAAATTAAACGAACAGGATGTGCTTTAACTGCAGACTGTCAGCTTTAATTTGAGGGTATTTACATCCAAATCAGGTGAAAGGTGTAGGAATTACAGAAGTTTGCATATGTGCCTCCCACTTGTTAAATAACCAAAAGTAATGGGACAATTGGCTTTTCAGCTGTTCCATGGCCAGGTATGTGTTATTCCCTCATTATCCCAATTACAATGAGCAGATAAAAGGTCCAGAGTCCATTTCCAGTCTGCTATTTGCATTTGGAATCTGTTCCTGTCAACACTCAAGATTAGAACCAAAGAGCTGTCATTATCAGTGAAGCAAGCCATCATTAGGCTGAAAAAACAAAACAAACCCATCAGAAAGATAGCAAAAACATTAGGCATGGCCAAAACAACTGTTTGGAACATTCTTAAAATGAAGGAACACACTGGTGAGCTCAGCAACACCAAAAGACCCGGAAGACCATGGAAAACAACTGTGGTGGATGACCAAAGAATTCTTTCCCTGGTGAAGAAAACACCCTTCACAACAGTTTGACAGATCAAGAACACTCTCCAGGAGGTAGGTGTATGTGTGTCAAAGTCAACAATCAAGAGAAGACTTCACCAGAGGGTTCACCACAAGATGTAAACCATTGGTGAGCCTCAAAAACAGGCCAGATTAGAGTTTGCCAAACAACATCTAAAAAATCCTTCACAGTTCTGGAACAACATCCTATGGACAAATGAGATCAAGATCAACTTGTACCAGAGTGATGGGAAGAGAAGAGTATGGAGAAGGATAGGAACTGCTCATGATCCTAAGCATACCACCTCATCAGTGAAGCATGGTGGTGGTAGTGTCATGGGCATGTATGGCTGCCAATTGAAACTGGTTCTCTTGTATTTATTGATGATGTGATTGCTGACAAAAGCAGCAGGATGAATTCTAAAGTGTTTCGGGCAATATTATCTGCTCATATTTAGCCAAATGCTTCAGAACTCATTGGATGGCGTTTCACAGTGCAGATGGACCCAAAGCATACTGCAAAAGCAACCAAAGAGTTTTTTAAGGGAAAGAAGTGGAATGTTATGCAATGGCCAATTCAATCACCTGACCTGAATTCTATTGAGCATGCATTTCACTTGCTGAAGACAAAACTGAAAGGAAAATGCCCCAAGAACAAGCAGGAACTGAAGACAGTTGCAGTAGAAGCCTGGCAGAACATCAACAGGGATGAAACCCAGGGTCTGGTGATGTCTATGCGTTCCAGACTTCAGGCTGTAATTGACTGCAAAGGATTTGCAACCAAGTATTAAAAAGTGGAAGTTTTAATTCATGATTATTATTCTGTCCCATTACTTTTAGTCCCTTAACAAATGGAAGGCACATATGCAAACTGTTGTAATTCCTACACCTTTCACCTGATTTGGATGTAAATCCCCTCAAATTAAAGCTGACAGTCTGCAGTTAAAGCATGTATTGTTTGTTTCATTTCAAATCCATTGTGGTGGTGTATAGAGCCAAAAATGTTAGAATTGTGTTGATGTCCCAATATTTATGGACCTGACTGTAGATGGCATTGGTTTTAGTCCATTAGAGATAGTAGCAGGGTGTAGGAATGGTAAGAGCACTCCGGGGTGTTACAAATGCAGCTGTCAATAATAGCGGGTCAAATGCTGTCATCATAAGGGCCATCTGTTCCTCTCCTGTAATACATGTATTGTGTAATCTGACAATCTTATGCAAGAAACTTTTTTTCTTCACCGACTCCCAAAACTTGAATATTGTCATGTGATTAAGTCCTTTATGAATAATATAAAAAAAGTATATGGGGGGGAAAAAAAGCGTTCTTTCCTGTATGAGAGTTTTAGCGCACTTATGCACAAGTGACTGACAATTGCCTGAATAAAGAAGCAAGGACAGACAGGCTTCATCTGCTATTTTTAACTTATTAGATGGTGAATCATCTATCTCCTGTTGTCAAAGAAACCCGCAGTATATTGTTCCTGCATCACCATGGTTTCCTGCTTGTTCTATTGCTTCAGAAAGTTATAGGCTGCAACATAATATATGCATATTGGACCCTAGATCTAAGGGTACTTGTCCTTTGCAAGGTCTAGCAGCATTTTGAGAGGAGTCATCAAAGTAAGCATTGCACTAAAGCGAGTTGAAAGCACAAGGGGGTCTTTGTTTTTCAGAAATAGCGCCACTCTTGTCCATAGGCGGTGTCTGGTAATGCAGTATTTACTTGAATAGGGTTTAGCTCCAACACCAGATGCAACCCATGGTGAAGGGTGATGCTGTTTCTGGGGGGGAAAAAAATAACCGGTCACTTCAGGAGAATGGCAGACTTGGACAAGATAAAAATGATCCACAGACATCAATAAGATTCAATATAAATTGTTTTAATTGAAAAAAAAGGGTGTTTCAGCGATAAGGCCAATGCCTTCATCTGTTTTTTGACCCCTGTATGATGCAGGGGCTCATGGCAGTGGCACAGCTTGCTTCTATGGCAGGTACATTGCTGAGAAAATGTATTTTCTTTATCTGAGAGGGTCATGCTCTCATTAATTCATGTTAAGTAAAAATAATTTAAGAGAATGATCACATATGTTAAATGTTCAGTGATTTATAAACGTTTTCACACCTTACTGCATAGTAGATATTTGCACACGGTTGTTCTACCTTACCAGATATTTCATGTTTTATCACAACTATTTCCAACAAATCATGAGATCAAGTAATCTCCTGGTGCTATTAGAGATCCCTTTTTTTTAAACAATCTTGGGCACTAATTTGAAAAAAACTAAATGAGAATAGCTTTATTTAAGCATAACACCAATTGATATACGCTAAAACGCTTAATTGATCTTGAATTAATAGGCTTAATTAGTAAGCAGAGTCCAGACTTGGTAAAGTTATTATGATCGGGTCCCCATCCCGATCGTCTCCTAGTAACCGTGCATGAAAAGCGCACCGCATCCGCACTTGCTTGCGATTTTACACGCAACCCCATTCATTTCTATGGAGCCTGCGTTACATGAAAAACGGACAAAGAGGAGCATGCTGCGATTTTCACGCAACGCACAAGTGATGCATGAAAATCACCGCTCATGTGCACAGCCCCATAGAAATGAATGGGTCCGGATTCAGTGCGGGTGCAATGCGTTCACCTCACGCATTGCACTCGTTTTATATTATTGAGGCACCACAGATGACATTCTTTGCTAACCATTAGAGACAGGTAATAGGTGTAATAATGGTAGCACTACACCCTCAGCATACAGAAGGACGGCCCAGCCAGGAACATTTCATTATCATGTAGTGTCCTGGCGCTGCCCCATTACTTATTTAACCTCTTAATGACACAGGGCATACAGGTACGCCCTGATGTCCTGGTACTTAAGGACACAGGGCGTACCTGTACGCCCTGTGTATTTCCGATCACCGCCGCGCGGCGGGCGTTTATCGGAACAAGGTGCCTGCTCAAATAATTGAGCAGGAACCTTGGGTCAATGCCGAGGGACCCCCTCTATGCCGCTACCGTGGCATAGAAGGGGTTTGTGTTTGCGCTGCTGTGGCGGGGACTCAATGTCTCAGAAGGCAGCCCAATGCTGTGCAGAGGCTGCCCAATGCCTTGCACGGCATCGGGACCTGCCTTCTACGGAAGCCGAGGAGATCAAGCCTCAGGCTGGGTCTCCTAGGCAATCTGTTTGTGTACTACTCACTGTAGTACACAAACAGGCAATGCATTACAATACAAATGTATTGTAATGCATTGCAGAGGGGATCAGACCCCCAAAAGTGAACATCAGAAATAAAGTAAAGAAAAAAAAAGTAAAAAAAATGTTTTTAATAAAATTTATAAAGTAATAAAATTAATAAACGTAAAAATCACAGAAAAAATCACCTTCATTACCTTCAGACCGTGTTCACACCATAGTTAGCGTAGTGGTAGGACCCTTGTCATGCTGAGAGACAGTGACTTGGTGCATGATGGGCTCCGATATGTTCCTGACAGGAATATATTGGCAAAAGTCTCAGCTTTTAATATCTGCTTGTATGACTAGCTAGTATAGTCAGTGGCATATCCGTTTGGTGCATTTTTTTTTCTGTGATTTATATAATTATATTTTCATCCGCACAATGCTCCGTTTTGTGTAGGATGCCTTTGTGGTGCATGTGGACCGCGCCGGCATCCTCCATTGTATGAATTTTTTGCTGGGGATGGTCGTTTGCTGCGGTCCACATGCAGTGGGACTGCTCCCCCAATGAAAAACACGCTACAATGTTTGGGGTTTGAGCAGTTCCCCCATATTTGCCACTATATTTCTGTGATTTTGTGTAATAAAGTAAAAAACTGAAAAAACATGCCTCTTTCCCCTTATTTTATAATAAAAAACTGAAGAAAAAAAAACATGCATTAATTATCGCCGCGTCTGTAATGACTGGCTCTATAAATATATCACATGAACCACCCTGTCCGATAAATACCATAAAAAATAAAAACGGTGTAAAAAAAAGCCATTTTTGTCACCTTACATCACAAAATAGTACCAATCTAACCATCACCTAATCCCGCAAAAAAATTAGCCCCTACCTAAGCCAATCTCCCAAAAAACATAATTTTTTTGTTTAAAAAATGCTGGTATTGTGTAAAACTTAAGTAAATAAAAAAAAGTACACATATTAGGTATCGCCGCGTCCGTAAGAACCTGCTCTATAAAAATATCACATGACCTAACCCCTCATGTGAACACCGTAAAAAACAAACAAAAAAAAGTGTAAAAAAAGCAATTTTTTGGTACCTTACATCACAAAAAGTGTGATAGCAAGCGATCAAAAAGTCATACGCACCCCAAAATAGTGCCAATCAAACCATCATCTCATCCAGAAAAAATCATATCCTACCCAAGATAATCACCCAAAAACTGAAAAAACTGTGGCTCTCAGACTATGGAGACACTAAAACATGATTTTTTTGTTTCAAAAATGAAATCATTGTGTAAAACTTACATAAATAAAAAAAAGTAGACATATTAGGTATCGCCGCATCCGTAAGAACCTGCTCTATAAAAATATTGCATGAACTAACCCCTCAGATGAACACCGTAAAAAAAGAAAAAAAAGTGTAATAGCAAGCGATCAAAAAGTCATACGCACCCCAAAATAGTTCCAATTAAACCGTCATCTCATCCCGAAAAAAATGAGCGCCTACACAAGACAGTTGCCCAAAAAATAAATAAAACTATGGCTTTCAGAATGTGGAGACACTAAAAAATCATATATTTTTTTTAATGCTTTATGTACAAATAACCAAAAAAATATCATATTGATATTGTCATATTTGATATTGTCGCATCCGTGTCAACCTGCTGTATAAAAATACCACATGATCTAACCTGTCAGATGAATGATGTAAATAACAAAAAATAAAAACGGTGCCAAAACAGCTATTTCTTGTTACCTTGACTCACAAAAAGTGTAATATGTAGATTGTAAGCCCTCACGGGCAGGGCCCTCTCTCCTTCTGTACCAGTTTGTAACGCATCTTGTTTATGATTAGTACAATTGTCTGTTATGTATGTGCACCGCTTATCATATGTACAGCGCTATGGAATGAATGGCGCTTAAATAATAAATAATAATAATAATAATAATAATATAGAGCAACCAAAAATCATATGTACCCTAAAATAGTACCAACAAAACTGCCACCCTATCCCGTAGTTTCCAAAATAGGAATCCTTTTTTTTGGAGTTTCTACTCTAGGGGTGCATCAGGGGGGCTTCAAATGGGACATGGTGTCAAAAAACCAGTCCAGCAAAATCAGCCTTCCAAAAACCGTATGGCATTCCTTTCCTTCTGCGCCCTGCCGTGGGACCGTACAGCAGTTTACGACCACATATGGGGTGTTTCTGTAAACTACAGAATCGGGGCCATAAATATTGAGTTTTGTTTGGCTGTTAACCCTTTCTTTGTAACTGGTAAAATGGATTCAAATGAAAAATCTGCCCAAAAAGTGAAATTTTGAAATGTTATCTCTATTTTCCATTAATTCTTGTGGAACACCTAAAGGGTTAACAAAGTTTGTAAAATCAGTTTTGAATACCTTGAGGGGTGTAGTTTGTAAAATGGGGTCATTTATGGGTGGTTTCTATGATGTAAGCCTCACAAAGTGACTTCAGACCTGAACTGGTCCTAAAAAAAACCTGGGTTTGCTTCTAAACTTCTACGCCTTGTAACGTTCCTAAAAAATAAAATGTCATTCCCAAAATGATCCAAACATTAAGTAGACATATGGGGAATGTAAAATAATAACTATTTTTGGAGGTATTACTATCTATTATAAAAGTAGAGAAATTGACATTTGGAAATTTGCTAATTTTTCAAAATTTTTGGTAAACTTTGGTATTTTTTTATAAATAAAAATGAATTTTGTTTTACTCCATTTTACCACGAAGTCATGAAGTACAATATGTGACAAAAAAACGTTCTGAGAATGGCCTGGATAAGTAAAAGCGTTTTAAAGTTATTCACACATAAAGTGACACTGGTCAGATTTGTCCTTAAGGGGCTAACATCTCCATTTTCTTTTGGTGCCACATGCCAGAGAGTGTAGGTTGGAGTTGGGTGACTGTTTGAAGGAGGTGAGGTTCTTTGGTCTGGTTCCCTGGGCAAGGGTAAGGGTCCAGGCCAGGTCCATGGATGCTAAGTGATCTAATTCTGCTGAAGGCTGCAGGTGCTTGCTGTGCTAACTTACTCTCAACCTATCCCCCGCCATTCCAGTGGCAGTAATACTATAGTACTGCTGTGTATTATGGCTCTGCAGATGTAGTATTTTGCAGGCTGAATTTGGCGTGGATTGTGTGCCAAAAAGTTGCCAGGGGGCTGAGTGGAAACAGCTTCCCATTGGGAGGCTGCACTGCTGTTTATGCAGCCACGGTTTATTGCCACTACTGCATCTTTTCTTGTTGTGGCCATAAACCGCGATCTCCTATTAAAAACAATGGGAGGCGGTTTCTGTGCCAAATTCAGCCTGCAAAACATACCCTCTGAATGGCTTTTAACAGTAGTAGCAACAGCCAGGGGCCCTACATAAAGGTCATGCAAAGTGATGAAGGGACTTTTTTTGAGCCGTTAGGGGGTCATATTATGTGACAAAAATATATTTAAATGGGTTTGTCCGAGATAATTAAAAATCTCATAAAGCCCTCTAATAACCTAAAATAAAAAATCATGTTATACTCTCCTGTCTCCTGTGCCGTTCTCTGCTGCATTGATCCTGTCAATGTTATAACAGTTTCAGAAGCATCAGACTAGCACCATAGAGGACTGTGTAGATGAAAAGGGTGAGTATACCATGATTTTATTTTTTATTTTAGGCTACTAGAGGGCTTCTTTGTAATTTTTAATTATCTCTGATAACCCCCTTTAAAATAACCAAATTACCATAGCTGCCCTGTTCACACAACACTACACATATGTATAAAAATGAGACAAAATAAGGAACCTATTTTAATCATTTATTTTGGTGTAAATCCTCCAATTTAAAGGATTTAAGAAGCAAGAACTATGATTAGAAAAAAAAAATATTTTCATTTTTTTTTTCCTGCAATTTTTGCCAAATACAGTATCATGAAAAAAACACAAAAAGTGACTGGTGATTAAAGGGATTCTCTGGGACTTTGTAGTTCTGGTGCTGGAGCTATTTTAGAAAAGTGTCATACGCTGGGTTCTATGCTGTATTTGAGTTATAGGCTTGGTTGTGGTGCTGTATTTATGTACTATGCTTAGTTCCAGTGTTACACTGTATTTATGTGGTGATCTTGCTTCTGACACTGTATTTGTATGTCAAAAATAGATGTGATGCTATATCTGTCTGCTTAACAGTAAACCTGTAATTAGGGTGTGTAAGATAGGGCATGATGTGTTCTGAAATTGAGTGTGATGTATTATGAAAGAGGCGGGGAATACATGAAAGGGAGTGTGTCGAGATGGGGAGTGCAACACACTTCACATACTGCAGTCATCCCACTCCATGGCGGGGATCGTGCAGGTTTCCAGCGTACATTCCGGCTTTCTGCCGGAAAAATACTACTGCAACAGTGTGTGAGGCTCCAGTGGTGTCTGGCTATGCTGGATTTGCCGAATGTAGATGTGAACCTAACTTTATTTATCTGTTAATACCTGCCATGTTCTAAAAAAATTTACTAAAATCAAAAGTAGACATAATTTTTTTTTTTACATTTCACCTTTATTTTGTGTTAATTCCTATGAAGCAACTAATTAACATCTTCGTAACTGCCATTTAAATGCTTTGAAGGGTGCAGTTTTTTAAATGGGAAGATTTTTAGGGAGTTGTAGGCCCCTCAAAGACACTTCAGAACTTCATACAGTAAGTACCTGATGCTTCTAGCATTAATTGATGCTGAGAGGATCAGATTGTTGTGTACCTGGCCGGCGACCATGAAGAGGGCTCAGGCGGCCCCCTGGGCATTGGCACACTGAGAGACTTCCCTGTGGGGTCTATGGCTTCTCTGCTCCTGCATATAACCTGTGAAGGAGGGTGCAACTTGCACAACTTGAATATGATGACAGAAATGGAATCCTTAAGGAAGTCTATAGGAAAGGCTCCTGGGTAGTATGGGAATGACCACCCAATGAGACAAACAAACAAGGGGTCTCTCCCTTTAATTGTAGGTCTATCAGGTCCTGAAGAAAGTATAATATATATATCAGGAGACACCGCTCACTGACGGTCCTCCAAGATCAATGTTGCAGGATACACAAATGGCGGTTCAAGTTCTGTGGCTGCTGCAACAGGTTGCTTATGGTAGTACGTGTATCTTGCTACAGAGGAAGCTTGGAAGGCTCGGATCGCACTCCCGGCTGGGAGTGAGGGCCATAGCGAAGACCCTCCAGGGCCTCTGTTACGGTCATATTGGTGTTTGACTGTGACGCGGTTGCCATGCAAACTGGTTGCCAGGGGCAACATGTAGTTTGTGGTTTGCACGTGCACTTCCCATTTAAGGTGTGCCTCCCTGCTGTTTGGTCAGCAAGGGGTTAATCTTTTGGCTAGTGAGGATTAAGGTGTTTCCTGGGTATGGCCGCAAGCTTGATATAAACCTGTGGCTTGCTGCCTGGGGGCGGTCGTTCTACTGCCTTTGTTGGAGTAGGACCTTGCTCCTAGCTCTTTGTCATCTGAGAGCCATCCTAGTTGTCACAAATGTCATCCTGGTGTGTCCTTCCCTTCCTATCCTTATTTGTTTGGAGTGGGTTATGTTCAGGGTGTTTGTATGTCTAGTTTGGTGTTACATGTCTGGTGGTGTTTGGCATCTAGCATGTTTGCTAGACATTTTCCTGTCTTACGTTGTATCCTCCGGAAGAGGGTCTCTGTTTCCCTGGAGGGGGGACCAATTGTCCATATGCAGCTATGTGTGTCCTGAATACCTGTGTGGTTGTTGTATGTGCTGTGTCCTTAATGTGTGTGGACATCAGCACTTGTGCACAGGTTCCAGTCGGTGTGCCTTTGGCAGGTAAGTGTGTTGCATTCGTCGCTTACCTGCCAATTCCATATGCTGTATACGGTCTCCTTTCTTTGCAGCTTGGCCGGTGGAGACTCCTGTTCGTCCGTGTTTTGGAGGAACAGGTCGTCTTTACCCTGCTCCTAGTCCAGGGATTTTGGAGTATGAGCCCTCCTACCATCTGGTTAGGAGTCAGGGCCAGAATTGGGGATGCTGTAGGAGGTGACCTGCTCCCTTCTTCCTCCTCCTGGCCTTGTTGCTTCCAAGTTGCCTCCTCATTGTACGGTGGGGAGTTTCCCCCCACTCCCCACCGTGACAGCCTCATATAGGCCATAGGCAGGGAGTTTGATGGTGTGGGGGTCATCCCATCTCTTAGGTAGAGTAGCCATTTAGATATGGGCCGGTCTGGGGAGGAGGTGATGGAGCCAGTCAGGGATGTAAGTGCATTTACTGATTGCCGGCTGATGAACAGGTGCTCACCTGTGTCGGAGTCACGGATGAAACCATAACCCTGTGTCACGGAATGTGTACAGGTAACAAGGCAAAACAACATGCATAAATGACTCGCTGGATCCAAAAGCTAAGGAACAAAAGGGAGACCCCTGTAGAAGACCTGGCACTTTCCCTGGCTGCTCAGCCTATGCATAGATCCGAATGGTGGAGGTATGCATATCCACGTACCTTGACTATATAACCCCTGAGCACCCTACAATAGTGAGGGGACACGACCACCGGCTCCCTACACCAGACACGGAGGGAGTCAGGGTCACCTGGGATCCAGCAAACAGAAAATAACAGATAACAGTTTAACACTTAACTTTGTAGAGGAGAGGAGAACCAGATGGGCATGCACACATACTCCAGGAAGAAATATAAGCCGCCCAGAAAAGCCTTCTGGGGAAGAATTTAAAGGGAAGCAATTAGTCCAACACATGACAGCTGAGAGAGACTAACGAGAGGAGGAGCTGAGTACCACAACACAGAAACTCAAGGAGGTGGTTCTGAAAGGCCTCTGTCAGAGCTTCTCAGCTGTCTGGTTGTGACAGTACCCCTCCCTCTACGAGTGGACTCCGGACACTCAGAACCCACCTTCTCAGGATGGGACCTATGGAAAGCCCTGATGAGACGAGAGGCTTTAATGTCCGTCACTGGGACCCACATCCTCTCCTCAGGACCATACCCCTCCCAGTGAACAAGGTACTGAAGCGAACCGCGGACAAGACGAGAATCCACAATCCCAGAGACCTGAAATTCAAGATTCCCATCAACCATAATCGGAGGAGGAGGCAAAGGCGAGGGTACAATGGGTTGAACATAAGGTTTCAATAAGGACTTATAAAAAACATTATGGATCTTCCAAGTCTGAGGAAGATCAAGACGGTATGCAACAGGATTGATGACAGACAGGATTTTGTAAGGCCCAATAAACCTAGGACCCAACTTCCAGGAGGGAACCTTCAATTTGATATTCTTGGTAGACAACCACACCAGATCACCAACATTCAGGTCCGGACCAAGCACACGTCTCTTATCAGCCACACGCTTATATCTCTCACTCATGCTCTTTAGATTATCTTGAATCTTTTGCCAAATAGATGACAAAGACGAGGAGAATCTGTCCTCATCAGGTAAACCAGAAGACCCCTCTCCCGAGAAAGTCCCAAACTGTGGATGAAACCCATATGCACCAAAAAATGGTGACTTATCAGAGGACTCCTGACGACGGTTATTTAAAGCAAACTCAGCAAGGGACAAAAAAGAACACCAATCCTCTTGATTCTCCGCCACAAAACAACGCAGATATGTTTCCAGATTCTGATTGACGCGCTCTGTCTGGCCATTCGACTGCGGGTGGAAAGCAGAAGAGAATGACAACCGAACCCCCAAGCGAGAACAGAAAGCCTTCCAGAATCTGGAAACAAACTGCGTGCCCCTATCAGAGACTATGTCTGAAGGAATACCGTGCAATTTGACAATGTGATCAACAAATGCCTGCGCCAGCGTCTTAGCATTGGGCAAACCAGGAAAAGGGATGAAATGCACCATTTTGCTAAAACGGTCCACCACCACCAGAATCACAGTCTTCCCCGAGGAACGAGGCAGGTCCGTTATGAAGTCCATGGACAGATGTGTCCAAGGACGGGAAGGAATGGGTAAGGGAAGGAGAGGACCTGATGGCCGTGAATGAGGGACTTTGGCACGAGCGCAAGTCTCGCAGGCTTCCACAAAACCCTCAACCGACTTACGAAGCGCAGGCCACCAGAATCTCCGAGCGATGAGATCCAGTGTGGCTCTTACCCCCGGGTGCCCAGCAAGGACCGTATCGTGGTGTTCTTTAAAAATCTTGTGTCTTAAAGCGAGAGGCATAAACAACCTCCCAGGAGGACAAAGATCAGGAGCCTCTGACTGGGCTGCCTGCACCTCTGCCTCCAATTCAGGAAAAAGAGCAGAGACCACCACACCTTCAGCCAAAATGGGACCCGGGTCTTCAAAATTCCCGCCTCCCGGAAAACAACGTGACAGGGCATCTGCCTTCACATTCTTAACTCCAGGGCGGAACGTGACAACAAAATTAAACCTAGAAAAGAACAACGACCATCTGGCCTGTCTCGGGTTCAGACGCTTGGC
Organism: Bufo gargarizans; assembly: GCF_014858855.1. Classification (NCBI taxonomy): domain Eukaryota; kingdom Metazoa; phylum Chordata; class Amphibia; order Anura; family Bufonidae; genus Bufo; species Bufo gargarizans. The sequence continues at coordinate 592,759,485 of NC_058082.1, read as the reverse complement.
TGACTCCAAGTAGGCCAGATTTTTATGGTCAGTAAATACGGTAATAGGGTGTCTGGCTCCCTCTAGCCAATGGCGCCATTCCTCAAAAGCCAACTTGATGGCCAACAATTCCCTATCTCCCACATCGTAATTTCTCTCTGCGGAGGAGAGTTTTCTTGAGAAAAAGGCACACGGTCGCCATTTGGCAGGAGAGTAACCCTGAGACAAGACCGCCCCCACACCCACCTCAGAAGCATCAACCTCAACTATGAAGGGTAACGAAACATCAGGTTGCACCAAGATGGGAGCGGAAGCAAAACTCTCCTTGATATCAGAAAAATCCTTACGCGCCTCTACTGACCAAGAAGAAAAATCTACCCCCTTTCTGGTCATATCAGTGAGTGGTTTAACAATAGAAGAATAATTCAAAATGAACTTCCTGTAATAATTGGCAAAGCCCAAAAAACGCATCAGCGCCTTTTGATTCTCAGGAAGCTCCCACTCAAGCACAGCGCGGGCCTTCTCGGGGTCCATGCGAAAACCAGAAGCGGAGAGAAGAAACCCCAGAAATTGAATTTCTGGAACCGCAAACACACATTTTTCCAGTTTCGCATATAATTTATTCTCCCGCAGAATGAGCAAGACCTGGCGTAAATGTTCCTTATGAGTTTTAAAATCGGGAGAAAAAATCAAAATGTCATCCAAATACACCAATACAAATTTTCCCATCAAATGATAAAAAATGCTGTTCACGAAATGCTGAAAAACGGCTGGGGCATTCATCAAACCAAAAGGCATAACCAAGTTTTCAAAATGGCCCTCAGGGGTATTGAAGGCCGTCTTCCATTCGTCCCCTTCTCTGACCCTGACCAGGTTGTATGCCCCTCTTAAATCTAATTTGGAAAAGACTTTAGCCCCAACAACCTGGTTAAATAGGTCCGGGATCAGAGGAAGCGGATAAGGGTCACGAATTGTGATATTGTTCAGCTCCCTGAAATCCAGACAAGGTCTTAAAGAACCATCTTTTTTCTTAACAAAGAAAAAACCAGCGGCAACAGGTGACTTCGAGGGTCGTATGTGTCCCTTTCTCAGACTCTCAGAGATATAAGCACGCATAGCGATCCTCTCAGGTTGGGAAAGATTGTATAAACGAGATTTAGGCAGCTTAGCGTCTGGGATGAGATTAATAGGGCAATCGTACTCCCTGTGCGGGGGGCAAATCCTGAACTCCACTCTCAGAGAAGACATCCGAAAATTCAGAGAGAAAAGATGGTATAGTCTTAGTAGCAACCTCAGAAACAGATGTCATGAGGCAATTCTCTCTGCAAAAGTCACTCCAACCATTTATTTGCTTCGCTTGCCAATCAATGGTGGGGTTATGCTTAGTGAGCCAGGGCAGCCCCAACACCAGAGGGGTGGGCAAACCGCTAAGGACGAAACATGACACATCCTCAACATGAGCATCACTCACAATTAAACGGATATTGTGAACTATGCCCTTTAATGATTTCTGAGAAAGTGGAGCGGAATCGATAGCAAAAACAGGAATATCCTTTCTCAAAGCGCACACCTGGAAACCATGAGTTATCGCAAATTGATTATCAATGAGATTGACCGCTGCTCCACTATCCACAAAAATCTCACAAAAAATGTTCTTGCTCTCTAGCGCCACCCTAGCCGGCAGGACAAAACAGGAACTACAAGCAAACGGAAAACCTTCAATTTCCGCCTCAACCCTGCCAATAGTAACAGACGGAACATTTTTCAAAGATTTTTTCCTCTTTGTTTCTTTATTATACCCAGAGAACTGCCTGAATCTCCTAGAGGGACAAATATTTGCCAAATGATTAATACCTCCACAACAAAAACAAACCGTCCCATGCGGGCTGAATCTTCTATTGTCAGAAGCAATTAACCCCAGCTGCATGGGCTCCTGCTCAGAAGGAGCTGACAGCGACTGAGACCCCTGCGCACAGAATGGGACCGCTGCACAGTCCTGGGACCGAGTATGACAGGAAGGAGAGATCTCTCCTCTCTCTAAGACGCCTGTCAATACGAACGGTCTGAGACATAGCAGAGTCCAAAGAAATAGGCCTTTCATGAAAGGCAAATGCATCTTTCAATCCCTCTGAAAGACCATGGCAAAATTGACTTCGGAGTGCAGCATCATTCCAACCAGTATCAACTGCCCATCTCCGAAATTCTGAGCAGTATATTTCTGCGGATTGTTTACCCTGGCATAATAGACGTAGTTTAGACTCCGCCAGAGCAATACGATCCGGATCATCATATATCTGACCCAGGGCTAAAAAGAATTCATCCACTGAACGGAGAGGCCGTGCCCCCTCCGGCAGTGAAAAGGCCCAGGACTGAGCGTTACCTCTGAGCAGCGATATAATGATCCCCACCCTCCGTTCCTCATCTCCAGAGGAAAGGGGAAGAAGGCGAAAATGGAGTTTGCAAGCCTCTCTAAAACGCACAAAATTCTCACTACCCCCGGAGAACGTATCCGGGAGCGAGATCTTAGGCTCAGAACAAGCTCCATGAACGCAAGCTGAGCCGGTCACTTGAAGCTGAGAAAAAGTCTTACGGAGGTCAGCTACCTCCAATGAAAGACCCTGGAAGCGTTCAGCCAAAAGTGAAACCGGATCCATGCTTAAGACGGTTTTGGCGGCTTATAATGTCACGGAATGTGTACAGGTAACAAGGCAAAACAACATGCATAAATGACTCGCTGGATCCAAAAGCTAAGGAACAAAAGGGAGACCCCTGTAGAAGACCTGGCACTTTCCCTGGCTGCTCAGCCTATGCATAGATCCGAATGGTGGAGGTATGCATATCCACGTACCTTGACTATATAACCCCTGAGCACCCTACAATAGTGAGGGGACACGACCACCGGCTCCCTACACCAGACACGGAGGGAGTCAGGGTCACCTGGGATCCAGCAAACAGAAAATAACAGATAACAGTTTAACACTTAACTTTGTAGAGGAGAGGAGAACCAGATGGGCATGCACACATACTCCAGGAAGAAATATAAGCCGCCCAGAAAAGCCTTCTGGGGAAGAATTTAAAGGGAAGCAATTAGTCCAACACATGACAGCTGAGAGAGACTAACGAGAGGAGGAGCTGAATACCACAACACAGAAACTCAAGGAGGTGGTTCTGAAAGGCCTCTGTCAGAGCTTCTCAGCTGTCTGGTTGTGACACCCTGCTCCTCTGAGAAATTAAGAACCGCCCCTTGGTTCCTCTCCAGGACGGGGTAATCATCCTGTGGGTAGTCCAGGAGCATCTGGACCTGCTTCTCGCTGGCCTTCTGCCTCTTGGTCCGCTCCAGCCTCTTCTGATGAACCTACGCCAGAACTTCATCATAGCCAGGGGGTGGTCAATAGACGTGTTCTGGAGCAAAGGCTCCATATCCTCGGTGCAGCTTACAAAAACTTTAGGAGCTTTGGGCGTAGATGGTGGGGCTGCAAGGTCTCCTCCATCTCGCGCTCCAGCTCTGCATACCATCTTGATATGCTGTCCACCATAGTATGTCTCTCCAACCGCCGTCTAAAACACACTGAGGGAGTGGTGGAGTCCAGCCAACTAGGATCACTTGCATTAGCAGCGCGGCAACTTTTTTTTACTGTACTTGGCAGATCAGTGCAGACATTTGGCGACATAATGAATAGTAAAAGGTGGCGCAGCAATAAATTATTTTCTCGCGCCTATAAAAGGATGATCTTTAGTTTTCTTGTGCTGAGCACTGTGTTTATAGCAGTTTTTTTACACAGTTAGCGGGATATATACCACAACAGTGACACAGCAAGAAATCTACAGTTGACCCCTTGTGGGCTGGCGCCCGATACGCGGGGCACGACTAAGTCCTTCCTGCTGAGACCCCCTACGCCTGGATGTGCCACACCGGGACAAACAGACGAAAATCAGCTCTGAGGTAGTCTGTACCTCTCTGTCTGGCATTTGTCTTGTTCAAAGGTCCGCAAGAGTATAATGTAACTTTACAGTCGTGCCTAATATGTGTTCAAGAATCTGTGACCCTGATAAAGGGCTAGCAGATAAGCGCATGAGTGGTGGATGTATTTAAACCAGGATTTTAGCTGGGAGTTGCTTGGGATTGTTCTTGGAGTAACTGTTTACGTATTTGTCATTGTTTTTTGTGTGTGTAGAATCTGGCAGAAAGCTAGGGAAAGGGGCCAGAAGCTCAGAGAGGCTTTGGCTTTAAAGTAACACAGTAGGTACACCTGGAAGGACAGGGTTGGGAAGTCACTGTGGGAGAAAATAGATGTCTAAGGTTCCCCCTAGTAAGCACAGATTCAGGAATAGACAATAGGTATCCAGAACAGTGTTCCTGAAGAATATGGGACAGTTAAACAACTGGTAGGAAAGACAGGTGGCAAAGAATCGTTAAAGAAAGTTGACAAAGTGTTGGAAAAAAGCAGGTATGAAACATGGAAACCTTGATTTAGAGGTTTGTGAAAGGCTCAAGCACACCCACAGTGAGTGGATTTAGGATCATGCATGTTAAGATGTAGTTAGCATCAGGATTAAGGTAGCAAGAGAGATAAAAAAAAGTTGGAAGCCACAATTTTACAGGGAAGAGCTGTACTACAAACCCCCTGAAGAGGAAACTGAAAAGGTTAAATCTGGAGGTCCACCACCTTATAATCCTTCAAGGGTACATGCCTCTCTGATGGCCCCTGCACAGGGACCGGAGGGATCGATATGCAGGACCTGCACGAATCAGAATCCAGATTGGACTGAAACCTGCAGAGTGTGTGGTGCCTCCAGATACAGCACTGGATTATATCCAGTGCTATTGAAAACTGGGAAGATACCACAGGTCCCTCAGGCGCCCACCGCCGATGGAGCTCGTGGTGGAGATGGCCAAGGCGGCCAACAGGCAGCACTATCTCCTCAGGCTCCCCATTATTTTCAACAGCACCTTATACAGTATGTTCCATGGAGTCCTAAGGACCAACTGGGACCACTGTCAAGGATACCTGACCCACTGACCCGATTCATGCCTACATCCCGAATGTTACATCAGATACAGAGCAACATGGGCAGACTTAAGTGACTTAGTAGCCATGAAGTTTAGGGGAGGCACAGTATAGCTCGGTTAAGAATACCCTAGAGGGCAACAGAGTGGAAAATGACCCAAATGTGGCCTGGAGGGATTGGGAGAAGATAGAACAGTTAGGGACAGAGTACTGCAGGACTTTTGGGAGATGGCCCAGGACAAAGGAGGATGAGAGTTCACGGAGACTGAAGGACGTAGTGCAGGAGGCAAAAGAGGATGTAGTTTCCTTTGAGTCAAGACTAAGAACTGTCCGGACTGAAATGGGGTGAGATGCCATGGGACAAATGGGAGAAAAACTCACGTCTGCCTTCATGGAAGAATCTAATTTAGGATTTGGGGAGTTAAAGTTCCTTGTGAGGCAGACCCAAATCCTGGGATTGGACTGAGACAGACCATGGGGACCATACCAAGTAAGTCCGGCGTGAGAAAGAGGAAAACTGCCAGACAAATAGAGAGAGAGAGTAAAAAAGAGACAGTAGAGACGTATGCAGCTGGACTGCGGACGATTACAGGATCTCATTCAAATGGAGAATTGAGTGTGGAAACTTGCTCGGTGCAGCACAGAGGAAGTATCATGTCTTGTCTGTCCGTGTATCTGTGTGACCTGTTGCCCGGGAAATATGTCGCAGAACCCGTAGAAACTCGGTTTGCTGAGAAAGAGAACATATGGAGACGAAAAGCTGAGTATGAAGAGTGAGAGTGGAAAGTTACTGCAACTTCAAGGTCACTCCTAGCCCCCACCAACGCTTGTTAGAAAAGAATCTTAACAAGCGTTAGGAGTACTAGTATGTGGCTAGCACCCACAGTTAAGTTTAAGGAGACATTCTAGGCATATAGCCAAGAAGATGCTCATTTCAGATTGTGTATTTAATGAGTTAATGGCATAAATGTTTGACTACGTCTTTAGTTGGAAATGATCCAGAAAATCGCTTTATTAACCTCTGCTTTCTTTAATAAAGTTTAGAAATTCTTGATACACGGCTCTATGCCTATATGTGGATAAAGGAATATCACAGTAATGGAGCAGGAAGAACGCAGGCGTCTTAGGGAGAACATGAGAAGTAAATTTGTATGTAATACCCCATACTTTATCCCAGTAGCCAGCTAACACAGGACACTCCCAAAAGATATTTAAAATCATTCCTCGAGTTTCTCTGCAATGCCAGCATAGCGGGGAGACTGCAGGAAAAAAGGAATGTAGTTTGGACGGTACCCTATACCACCTGGAGAGGACCTTAAACCCTGCCTCCTGGATTTTACTGGCAATGGAAGTTTTGTGAGTTAATGTTGTGAGGGAAAGCATAAAGGTGTCAATTTTGATTATGTATTCATTTTATATCTATGTATAACCTGCACTTAGTTATGAGGGAGATTTATCCTTGGAAGGAAGGAGTACAAATTCCACAGTGAGCCCCTACTACCCCCATACTGATCATTCATTTTCTTATCTCAAATGTAACATAGTAACTTAAAGCTTGTCTAAACTTTGACACATTTTACTGTGTTTGTCTGTCTATAAATATGTGCACTGCTCATTACAATAAAGAGGGGCATTACAAGGAACACATCTTGTACGTGTCTGTCGTGACCTAGAGCTGGCTCACTCAACTTCAGAACTATTAGGACAATGTATCACATCAGAAGGTCGGTTTGCGACCACAGAAAATGGTGCCCAACGTGGGGCAGGACATCTAGTAAGGCCATTCGGATCGACAACAGCAAGTCCTCCCCCGGGACGGATAGCCCATAATGCAGCTGCACGGTAAGAAATATATTCTTATTAAATGACTCTTAGGCCCTCCCTGTGTTGACTGCTAAGGTCTGGGTATGTCTTACATGTTATAATTGTCCTGTCCAAAGAACTGTGGTATTGATGTGATGATTGAGATTGATGCTATGCTGCCAATGTGGAGTTGAGACAGTCCCACAGACCAGGGTTTGTCACTGGCAACTGGTATTGTGTCTTACGACTGTGTTTTGGTAAGCGGCTTGGGGCGTTCCTCAAGTGCATCGAGCAGTGCAGTCAGTTATGTACTAACATTGTTAAGTCCAGAGTTGAGACAATCTACGGATGCCGGGGTTTACTTTTGAGTAATCAGTCTGCATGTATCGCTGCGTTTTGGTAAGCGGCTCTGGGCGTTCCTAGAGTGCAGCGAGCATTGTAGCCCCATAACAGAATTAACAACCTGACTGTATAAATTATACATGATCAGTTTTGTAACATATGTAATGGCTATACATAGTAATGTATATAGGAATTCTTCATCTTGTTAGTGGGTTGCACCTGACCTTATGGATTTCTTTACCAATATCACACTGATAGTGGTAAAGAAATCCATAAGGTCAGGTATCCTAATTTATTAAGTAAATCTCAATTTGAATAGCTATAGACTGCATGTTGTTTTATGAGAATCCCTGAATGAGGTGAAAGAGTGTCAATGATCTATGAGGGACAAATAAATAAGTCCCTGATTGATGAGGGGTTTAAGTAGGTGTGACGTCTTGTATGTGACGAGTCTGTCTCCCTTAAGGAGACAGAAGTAGAGGGATGTGTGCGAGAAACATAACGAGTAGGAAATTTCCATGGTGAAAAAGTACGCTGGGATGTGGTGAAGTCTATGGAACCTTCCACGAAGAAGAGTGTCAAAAAATACTTTATCCCGAACACACCATAGACTCATCACGTGGCGCATGAGTGAATGAAGCCAGGGGATCCTATCATAGCAGTGACTTTTAGACAACAAAGTCAGTGACAAACCGTTTGCAATTGGAGTGAAAGTGTGGCCTGAATGTTTGTTTTGGAAAGCAATGGATTCCCAATTCAGAGGAAAGAACTATAAGACCAGACTCTGTAGACTGAAAAACATCCCCAAGTAGATACAGAAAATATCAAGGGAAGGATAGAAGTAAGTCTGAGATGGTTATAGAGGAAGTAGAGATAGTCACTATAGTATTGTGTGTACTGATAATTTATTTATCTGGCTGGAAAAACTAAAGGACACCCCGTGTTGAGGTTACTATAGACCTTGTGGATCCCCAGGGTGGTCTGTGCAAAAGTCCTGACTCGGTGTATCAGAAGATCTGTTGTCCGAGGGAGGAGGACTTGGATTAGGTGTACCAGAAAGATTGAGGGAGGAGGACCTAGAGTACGTTTTGACTAGGTGTACCAGAAGGATTATAATTCGAGGGAGAAGGAAGTAGTGGAAGCCCGACTGGCAAATTATGTAATTTAGGATTTGGGGTGTTAAAGTGCCTTGTGAGCCAGACTCAAATCCTGGTATTGGGCTGAGACAGATCATGGGGACCACATAAAGTAAGTTCGGGGGATAAAAAGAGGAATACTGCCAGACAAATAGTGTTGGAGAGAGCAGGAAAGAGAAGGTAGAGATGCAGTGAAAGGGTGTAGCAAGTTGTTGATAAAGGCTGGAATGCCAGAAGATGGAAGTTTGGAAGTTGAAGAAAATGGATGACACTGTTAAAGCAATACCTTGTATTCAGATTATCCTGAATTAAGAATCTCCTTGCGAATGCTGTGTGCCTGGGTAGACTTAGGTCAGTCTCAATAAATGAGACTCCAGTAGTTAAAGAGTTGGGCAGACTTGATGTATCCACTTTTGTCCCAGCATGTAAGTTAGTCGAGAGCATAGGAAAGGTGAATATATAGTGATCTAGTAAGTGATTAAACTAAGGCTTGAAGTGTTGGTCATGAATTATCTTTATTTTGTTTACTACAAATTGTAAACAAGATGAATCAGAGTAGAGATTAACTATTTCTCTCCCAGAATTTTTTTTTCTTTAGGGGGAATGTGTGGCATGTGAAAAAAAAATAAGAAAACTATATATTTTAATATGTGTACCTAACTAATAAGTAATTTCAATGATGATTGTTTGTATATAGTTTGGGATATCCCAGAAAAAAATAAAAATATAATATATATATATATATATATATATATATATATATATATATATACAGTGCAGACCAAAAGTTTGGACACACCTTCTCATTCAAAGAGTTTTCTTTATTTTCATGACTATGAAAATTGTAGATTCACACTGAAGGCATCAAAACTATGAATTAACACACGTGGAATTATATACATAACAAAAAAGTGTGAAACAACTGAAAATATGTCATATTCTAGGTTCTTCAAAGTAGCCACCTTATACTTTGATTACTGCTTTGCACACTCTTGGCATTCTCTTGATGAGCTTCAAGAGGTAGTCACCTGAAATGGTTTTCACTTCACAGGTGTGCATTTCTTGCCTTATAAATGGGGTTGGGACCATCAGTTGCGTTGTGGAGAAGTCAGGTGGATACACAGCTGATAGTCCTACTGAATAGACTGTTAGAATTTGTATTATGGCAAGAAAAAAGCAGCTAAGTAAAGAAAAACGAGTGGCCATCATGACTTTAAGAAATGAAGGTCAGTCAGTCCGAAAAATTGGGAAAACTTTGAAAGTGTCCCCAAGTGCAGTCACAAAAACCATCAAGCGCTACAAAAAAACTGGCTCACATGCGGACCGCTCCAGGAAAGGAAGACCAAGAGTCACCTCTGCTGCGGAGGATAAGTTCATCCGAGTCACCAGCCTCAGAAATCGCAGGTTAACAGCAGCTCAGATTAGAGACCAGGTCAATGCCACACAGAGTTCTAGCAGCAGACACATCTCTAGAACAACTGTTAAGAGGAGACTGTGTGAATCAGGCCTTCATGGTAGAATATCTGCTAGGAAACCACTGCTAAGGACAGGCAACAAGCAGAAGAGACTTGTTTGGGCTAAATAACACAAGGAATGGACATTAGACCAGTGGAAATCTGTGCTTTGGTCTGATGAGTCCAGATTTGAGATCTTCGGTTCCAACCACCGTGTCTTTGTGCGACGCAGAAAAGGTGAACGGATGGACTCTACATGCCTGGTTCCCACCATGAAGCATGGAGGAGGAGGTGTGATGGTGTGGGGGTGCTTTGCAGGTGACACTGTTGGGTATTTATTCAAAATTGAAAGCATACTGAACCAGCATGGCTACCACAGCATTTCTATTCCATCTGGTTTGCATTTAGTTGGACCATCATTTATTTTTCAACAGGACAATGACCCCAAACACACCTCCAGGCTGTGTAAGGGCTATTTGACCATGAAGGAGAGTGATGGGGTGCTGCGCCAGATGACCTGGCCTCCACAGTCACCGGACCTGAACCCAATCGAGATGGTTTGGGGTGAGCTGGACCGCAGAGTGAAGGCAAAAGGGCCAACAAGTGCTAAGCATCTCTGGGAACTCCTTCAAGACTGTTGGAACACCATTTCAGGTGACTACCTCTTGAAGCTCATCAAGAGAATGCCAAGAGTGTGCAAAGTAATCAAAGCAAAAGGTGGCTACTTTGAAGAACCTAGAATATGACATATTTTCAGTTGTTTCACACTTTTTTTGTTATGTATATAATTCCACATGTGTTAATTCATAGTTTTGATGCCTTCAGTGTGAATCTACAATTTTCATAGTCATGAAAATAAAGAAAACTCTTTGAATGAGAAGGTGTGTCCAAACTTTTGGTCTGTACTGTATATCAGTAAGTCCATGTGGCATTGGATTATTTTTTTTATCCTGTTACATGCATTTTTAAGGTTTTATCTTCAATAATTTGATTTGTAATCTGTTAGAACATCCTGTTTGTAGGAGAGAAGATAAAAAATAATGTCCATTATTAGCCAGAAATTGCGTTTTTAATATATCTCTTTCTCCCTGAATATATGTGTGTGAATGGAATGTTGAGTTACAGGAAAGCGGGCTACTTGTATGAAGGGAGACAGCGGGCAAGTAGCTGTGAGTGGAGTGATCTCATGACCCTAAAAAGGGATAATGGAATGTGTAGCTGAAGTGTTGCGGTCATAAATTGACTGTTTGAGTGTGTGAAGTTTGTAGATAAAGCAGAATGTGAATGGTTGATAGCAAGTCATTGAGTTCATGGAGATAAATTATAATCAAGTATGTTTTATGTGTTTTTATATAATGTGTATGTGTCACGAGGGTGTCACGAGGGTGTCAAGAACCACGCCTGACTCCGTTATACCCGGGGTCAGAAAGTCGCAGCGGTTGGCTGCGCGCTCTATGTAAGATAGGGCTGTTTCCTTATGGTAGCTTTCTGGGTTTGCTTTGCAACCCTTTTTGGCTCACTCAGGGATCCGTAGCTCCTTCTCCTCAGCTGTTCCTTGTCCAGCACTCCCAACCTCCTTATATTCCCCTCTCACACTTCTCTGGTTGCCAGATATAGAGCTTCCTGCCTGGACTTCTATACTGACCCACTGGAGCTGTGTTGCTGCGTTCTCTGGTTGTTGGTCCAGAACATTTCCCTCCGGATCCCTGTTGGACCTTTGTGGTCTGCTGTGGTCGCCCACCTGGGTTTATGTGTTTGTCTGTATTGTCTGTCCTCTCCCTGGTGTTTCCCTCTTAGTGTCAGTGGTGCGGACTAGCGATCCCACCGGCCCGTTCACTATCTACGGCTGATTTTAGGGAAAGCCAGGGTTTAGGCACGTGATCGCCGCACGGGTGAGGAACCCGTCTAGGGACGTCAGGGCAGTCAGGTGCCAGCCGCAAGGTGAATCAGGGGTCACCACCTTTCCCTCTCCCTTGGGCAGGGCTTTCCCTTATCCCTCCCTGTGCGTGACGCCGGTCATTACAGTATGGAGCTCTCGGAAAACTTTTAGTTTGTTATGAGTTTAAAGGGCTTCTGTCACCCCCCATTTAGCAATTTTCAGTATCGGACATTAGCTATTTGCTAATGTCAGTTAAGTCCATATATATCACTCTTACCTCTCAATGTACTGTAATTTCTTTAAAAATCTTACTTTTATAATATGCTAATTACTTCACTACCAGCAAGTTGGGCGGTTACTTGCTGGTAGCCGCCGCATCCTCGCACTATAAACACGCCCCCTGCTCCACTTGATAGACAGGGCCAGCGAGCGCTCTCCTCCTCTCGCTGGCCATGTCTGCCCTTGAAATCCTGCGCCTGCGCCGTACCGGTCCTCATTCGGCGCAGACGCTCTGAGAGAAGGACGCTCGCTTGCCCACTCCTTCCTCAGTGCGCCTACGCCGATGACTACAGCCTACACCCGGAAAAGAACATCGCTTCTTTTCTGGGTGTAGGCTGACGTCATCGGCGCAGGCGCAATGAGGAAGGAGCGGGCAAGCGAGCGTTCTTCTCTCAGAGCGCCGGTGCCGAATGAGGACTGGTACGGCACAAGCGCGGGATTTCATGGGCAGATAGGGCCAGCGGGAGGAGGAGAGCGCTCGCTGGCCCTGTCTATTACGTGGAGGAGGGGGCGTGTTTATAGTCCGAGGATGCGGCGGCTACCAGCAAGTAACCGCCCAACTTGCTGGTAGTGAAGTAATTAGCATATTATAAAAGTATGATTTTTTTAAAAATTACAGCACAGAGAGAGGTAAGAGTGATATATATGGACTCAACTGACATTCGCAAATAGCTAATGTCCGATACTGAAAATTACTAAATGGGGGGGTGACAGAAGCCCTTTAACTCCTTAAGGACACAGCCTTATTTCACCTTAAGGACCAGGCCATTTTTTTGCAAATCTGACCAGTGTCACTTTAAGTGGTGATAACTTTAACCGCCTCCGGACCGCCTAACGCAGATGTGCGGTCCGGAGGCGGCAGCCCTGCGCACAGTCACGCATATATGCGTCATCTCGCGAGACGCGAGATTTCCTGTGAACGCGCGCACACAGGCACGCGCGCTCACAGGAACGGAAGGTAAGCGAGTGGATCTCCAGCCTGCCAGTGGCAGGCTGGAGATCTGATTTTTTTAACCCCTAACAGGTATATTAGACGCTGTTTTGATAACAGCGTCTAATATACCTGCTACCTGGTCCTCTGGTGGTCCCTTTTGTTAGGATCGACCACCAGAGGACACAGGTAGGTCAGTAAAGTCGCACCAAACACCACACTACACTACACCCCCCCGTCACTTATTAACCCCTTATGAACCCCTGATCACCCATGATCACCCCATATAAACTCCCTGATCACCCCCCTGTCATTGATCACCCCCCTGTCAGGCTCCGTTGAGACGTCCGTATGATTTTTACGGATCCACGGATACATGGATCGGATCCGCAAAACACATACGGACGTCTGAATGGAGCCTTACAGGGGGGTGATCAATGACAGGCGGGTGATCACCCATATAGATTCCCTGATCACTTCCCTGTCATTGATCACCCCCCTGTCATTGATCACCCCCCTGTAAGGCTCCATTCAGACGTCCGTATGATTTTTACGGATCCATGGATACATGGATCGGATCCGCAAAACACATGCGGACGTCTGAATGGAGCCTTACAGGGGGGTGATCAATGACAGGCGGGTGATCACCCATATAGATTCCCTGATCACTTCCCTGTCATTGATCACCCCCCTGTAAGGCTCCATTCAGACGTCCGCATGTGTTTTGCGGATCCGATCCATGTATCCATGGATCCGTAAAAATCATACGGACGTCTGAATGGAGCCTTACAGGGGGGTGATCAATGACAGGGGGGTGATCACCCATATACACTCCCTGATCACCCCCTGTCATTGATCACCCCCCTGTAAGGCTCCATTCAGACGTCCGCATGTGTTTTGCGGATCCGATCCATGTATCCATGGATCCGTAAAAATCATACGGACGTCTGAATGGAGCCTTACAGGGGGGTGATCACCCATATACACTCCCTGATCACCCCCTGTCATTGATCACCCCCCTGTAAAGCTCCATTCAGACGTCCGCATGTGTTTTGCGGATCCGATCCATGTATCCATGGATCCGTAAAAATCATACGGACGTCTGAATGGAGCCTTACAGGGGGGTGATCACCCATATACACTCCCTGATCACCCCCTGTCATTGATCACCCCCCTGTAAGGCTCCATTCAGACGTCCGCATGTGTTTTGTGGATCCGATCCATGTATCCATGGATCCGTAAAAATCATACGGACGTCTGAATGGAGCCTTACAAGGGGGTGATCAATGACAGGGGGGTGATCACCCATATACACTCCCTGATCACCCCCTGTCATTGATCACCCCCCTGTAAGGCTCCATTCAGACGTCCGCATGTGTTTTGCGGATCCGATCCATGGATCCGTAAAAATCATACGGACGTCTGAATGGAGCCCTACAGGGGGGTGATCAATGACAGGGGGCTGATCACCCATATACACTCCCTGATCACCCCCTGTCATTGATCACCCCCCTGTAAGGCTCCATTCAGACGTCCGCATGTGTTTTGCGGATCCGATCCATGTATCCATGGATCCGTAAAAATCATACGGACGTCTGAATGGAGCCTTACCAGGGGGGTGATCAATGACAGGGGGGTGATCAGGAAGTCTATATGGGTGATCACCCCCCCTGTCATTGATCACCCCCCTGTCATTGATCACCCCCCTGTAAGGCTCCATTCAGACATTTTTTTGGCCCAAGTTAGCGGAAATATATATTTTTTTTGTTTGTTTTTTCTTACAAAGTCTCATATTCCACTAACTTGTGTCAAAAAATAAAATCTCACATGAACTCACCATACCCCTCACGGAATCCAAATGCGTAAACATTTTTAGACATTTAGATTCCAGACTTATTCTCACGCTTTAGGGCCCCTAAAAAGCCAGGGCAGTATAAATACCCCAAATGTGACCCCATTTCGGAAAGAAGACACCCCAAGGTATTCCGTGAGGGGCATATTGAGTCCATGAAAGATTGAAATTTTTGTCCTAAGTTAGCGGAAAGTGAGACTTTGTGAGAAAAAATCAAAAAAAAATCAATTTCCGCTAACTTATGCAAAAAAAAAATAATTTCTATGAACTCGCCATGCCCCTCATTGAATACCTTGGGGTGTCTTCTTTCTAAAGTGGGGTCACATGTGGGGTATTTATACTGCCCTGGCTTTTTAGGGGCCCGAAAGTGTGAGAAGAAGTCTGGGATCCAAATGTCTAAAAATGCCCTCCTAAAAGAAATTTGGGCACCTTTGCGCATCTAGGCTGCAAAAAAGTGTCACACATCTGGTATCGCCGTACTCAGGAGAAGTTGGGCAATGTGTTTTGGGGTGTCATTTTACATATACCCATGCTGGGTGAGAAAAATATCTTGGTCAAATGCCAACTTTGTATAAAAAAATGGGAAAAGTTATCTTTTGCCAAGATATTTCTCTCACCCAGCATGGGTATATGTAAAATGACACCCCAAAACACATTCCCCAACTTCTCCTGAGTACGGCGATACCAGATGTGTGACACTTTTTTGCAGCCAAGGTGGGCAAAGGGGCACACATTCCAAAGTGCACCTTTCGGATTTCGCAGGCCATTTTTTACAGATTTTGATTGCAAGGTACTTCTCACACATTTGGGCCCCTAAATTGCCAGGGCAGTATAACTACGCCACAAGTGACCCCATTTTGGAAAGAAGACACCCCAAGGTATTCCGTGAGGGGCACGGCGAGTTCCTAGAATTTTTTATTTTTTGTCACACGTTAGCGGAAAATAATGATTTTTCTTTTTTTTTCTTTTTTCCTTACAAAGTCTCATATTCCACTAACTTGCGACAAAAAATAAAAAATTCTAGGAACTCGCCATGCCCCTCACGGAATACCTTGGGGTGTCTTATTTCCAAAATGGGGTCACTTGTGGCGTAGTTATACTGCCCTGGCAATTTAGGGGCCCAAATGTGTGAGAAGAACTTTGCAATCAAAATGTGTAAAAAATGGCCTGCGAAATCCGAAAGGTGCACTTTGGAATATGTGCCCCTTTGCCCACCTTGGCTGCAAAAAAGTGTCACACATCTGGTATCGCCGTACTCAGGAGAAGTTGGGGAATGTGTTTTGAGGTGTCATTTTACATATACCCATGCTGGGTGAGAAAAATATCTTGGTCAAATGCCAACTTTGTATAAAATTTTTTTTAAAGTTGTCTTTTGCCAAGATATTTCTCTCATCCAGCATGGGTATATGTAAAATGACACCCCAAAAAACATTCCCCAACTTCTCCTGAGTACGGCGATACCAGATGTGTGACACTTTTTTGCAGCCAAGGTGGCAAAGGGGCACATATTCCAAAGTGCACCTTTCGGATTTCGCAGGCCATTTTTTACACATTTTGATTGCAAAGTACTTCTCACACATTTGGGCCCCTAAATTGCCAGGGCAGTATAACTACCCCACAAGTGACCCCATTTTGGAAAGAAGACACCCCAAGGTATTCCGTGAGGGGCATGGCGAGTTCCTAGAATTTTTTATTTTTTGTCGCAAGTTAGTGGAATATGAGACTTTGTAAGAAAAAAAAAAATTTAAATAAAAATCATCATTTTCCGCTAACTTGTGACAAAAAATAAAAAGTTCTATGAACTCACTATGCCCATCAGCGAATACCTTAGGGTGTCTACTTTCCAAAATGGGGTCATTTGTGGGGGTTTTCTACTGTCTGGGCATTGTAGAACCTCAGGAATCATGACAGGTGCTCAGAAAGTCAGAGCTGCTTCAAAAAGCGGAAATTCACATTTTTGTACCATAGTTTGTAAACGCTATAACTTTTACCCAAACCATTTTTTTTTGCCCAAACATTTTTTTTTATCAAAGACATGTAGAACAATAAATTTAGCGAAAAATTTATATATGGATGTAGTTTTTTTTGCAAAATTTTACAGCTGAAAGTGAAAAATGTCATTTTTTTGCAAAAAAATCATTACATTTTGATTAATAACAAAAAAAGTAAAAATGTCAGCAGCAATAAAATACCACCAA
This sequence comes from Bufo gargarizans, assembly GCF_014858855.1. Taxonomy (NCBI): domain Eukaryota; kingdom Metazoa; phylum Chordata; class Amphibia; order Anura; family Bufonidae; genus Bufo; species Bufo gargarizans. The sequence goes on along the minus strand of NC_058082.1, from coordinate 592,742,623 downwards.
ATGAAAGCTTTATTAGTGAGAAGAAAAGGAGGTAAAATTCATTTGGGTGGTAAGTTGCATGACCGAGCGATAAACGGTGAAAGTAGTGTAGTGCAGAAGTGTAAAAAGTGGCCTGGTCATGAAGGGGGTTTCAGCTAGCGGGGTTGAAGTGGTTAAAACGCTTTGACTTATCCAGGCCATTCTGAGATAGTTTTTTCGTCACATATTGTACTTCATGACAGTGGTACAATGGATTTAAAAAAATATTTAGATTTTTAAAAAAATACCAAATTTTCCCAAAATTTGGAAGAATTTGCAAATTTCCAAGTTTCAATTTCTCTACTTCTATAATACATAGTAATACCTACAAAAATAGTTATTACTTTACATTCCCCATATGTCTACTTCATGTTAGGATCATTTTTGGAATGACATTTTATTTTTGGGGGCTGTTACAAGGCTTAGAAGTTTAGAAGTAAATCTTGAAATTTCTCAGAAATTTTCAAAAAACTACTTTGTAAGGACCAGTTCAGGTCTGAAGTCACTTTGTGAGGCTTACATCATAGAAACCACCCAAAAATGACCCCATCTAAGAAACTACACCCCTCAAGGTATTCAAAACTGATTTTACAAACGTTGTTAACCCTTTAGGTGTTCCACAAGAATTAATAGAAAATAGAGATACAATTTCAAAATTTCACTTTTTGGGCAGATTTTCCATTTTTTTTTTCCAGTTACAAAGCAAGGGTTAACAGCCAAACAAAACTCAATATTTATGGCCCTGATTCTGTAGTTTACAGAAACACCCCATATGTGGTCGTAAACTGCTGTACGGGCACACGGCAGGGCGCAGAAGGAAAGGAATGCCATACGTTTTTTGGAAGGCAGATTTTGCTGGACTGGTTTTTTGACACCATGTCCCATTTGAAGCCCCCCTGATGCACCCCTAGAGTAGAAACTCCAAAAAAGTGACCCCATTTTAGAAACAACGAAATTGGATGGAAGTTTTGTTTGTTCATTTTTATTTTCATTTTGCATCAGAATACTCCAATTAATTTCTTTTATTTGTTCCTTGATGGGCTCTAATTGATTAATATCATAGCCCTTTTCTTCAAATTTCTTACATAGTTCTCCAGCTTCTTTTTCAAACTGTTCCATCTCGCTACAATTTCTTCGCAATCTAATGTATTGGCTACGCGGAATATTTGTTAGGCAGATAGGTAGATGGCAACTCTCTAGTGGGATGAAACTGTTACAATCTGTCAGTTTTTGATACGTTTTTGTTTGTATTTGGCCATTTTTGATGAAGATAGTCAAATCTAAAAACTGAATCTGTTGATAGCTCCAATTAAGTGTAAAATGTAAGTAAAAATCATTTTTGATTATATTTTCTAAAAAGCAATTAAGTGTCTCTTCCCCCCCTTTCCAAATAAATACAATATCATCAATAAAACGCCGCCAGAGGACCAGGTTCGCATCCAAGATGCCTTCAGGGCATATGGCAAGATCCTCACATCTGCCCATGTACAAATTTGCAAAACTTGGTGCGAACCTGGTCCCCATCGCGGTCCCCCACATCTGGAGGTAAAACTAATTTTCATATTTAAAATAGTTATGTGTTAAGATAAAAGTAATACAGTCCCCGACGAAGTTAATCTGTTCCGATGGTATTTTCTTATCTTTTTTCAAAAAGAATTCCGTAGCATCTCGTCCTTTCTTATTCTCTATGATAGTGTACAATGACGTGACATCTAGTGTTTCTAGGATATAATGTTCTTGCCACTCTATCTCACTTAACAATTGTAGGATGTGTTTTATATCCTTTAAATATGACGGTAACTTTTGTACATGATCCTGAAGTATTATATCCACATATTTAGCAAGATTTGACGTAAGGATCCCAATTCCCGAAATTATGGATTTATGCACTTTTGGAAGGTAATAAAACATTAGAGTCCTCTGATTTTGATTATTATTAAAGGAGGCTTCATTGATAGAATTCCTCATTTTTTTTCCTTTTTTTACAAGGTTACTAAGTTCTTTCTTATATTAGATTACTGGATTCATCTAAAGTTTCTTGTATGTTTTTTTTTTTATCCATTAGTAATCTCAAAGCTTTTTTATGATATGCTTCACAGTCTAAAATAACAATACCTCCTCCCTTGTCCGCTGGTCTTATAGTTATCTCATTATTTATTTGGAGGGACTTGATAGCCTCAATTTCTTCTCTTGATAGGAGTATATGAGCGTGTATTTTTTGTAGGTTTTATTTTTCTTAGATCTCTTAATACTAGGGTCTGGAAGGTTTTAAATGCATCCGAGTATTCCCCAATAGGGTTAAAATTCGATTTAGGGTTTAATGATGTATGGATATCACTATCCAATGACATTATCACTAACAATTTTTTTATTATTTTTGTCAGATTTTAATTTTGTAATAATTCTTTTTTGTAGAAGTATTTTTTCAATGCCAAATTACGCATACATTTCTTTATACCTATAAAGGCATCAAAGGGACAGAATTTTGATGAGGGAGCAAACTTGAGGCCTTTTTGTAACAGATTCATTTCTCCTCTCTTCATGGTATATTTACAAACCGGATTCCAAAAAAGTTGGGACACTATACAAATCGTGAAAAAAAAATGAATGCAATGATGTGGAGGTGCCAACTTCTAATATTTTATTCAGAATAGAACATAAATCACGGAACAAAAGTTAAAACTGAGAAAATGTACCATTTTAAGGGAAAAATATGTTGAATCAGAATTTCATGGTGTCAACAAATCCCCAAAAAGTTGGGACAAGGCCATTTTCACCACTGTGTGGCATCTCCCCTTCTTCTTACAACACTCAACAGACGTCTGGGGACCGAGGAGACCAGTTTCTCAAGTTTAGAAATAGGAATGCTCTCCCATTCTTGTCTAATACAGGCCTCTAACTGTTCAATCGTCTTGGGCCTTCTTTGTTGCACCTTCCTCTTTATGATGCGCCATGTACCCGGATCCTTCTATGCAGCCATGATGTTGTGATTGATGCAGAATGTGGTCTGGCATTATCTTGTTGAAAAATGCAGGGTCTTCCCTAAAAGAGATGACGTCTGGATGGGAGCATATGTTGTTCTAGAACCTGAATATATTTTTCTGCATTGATGGTGCCTTTCCAGACATGCAAGCTGCCCATGCCACATGCACTCTGCAACCCCATACCATCAGAGATGCAGGCTTCTGAACTGAGCGTTGATAACAACTTGGGTTGTCCTTGTCTTCTTTGGTCCGGATGACATGGTGTCCCAGATTTCCAAAAATAACTTCAAATCGTGACTCGTCTGACCACAGAACAGTCTCCATTTTGCAACACTCCATTTTAAATAAACCCTGGCCCAGTGAAAACGCCTGAGCTTGTGGATCTTGCTTAGAAATGGCTTCTTCTTTGCACTGTAGAGTTTCAGCTGGCAACGGCGGATGGCACGGTGGATTGTCTTCACTGACAATGGTTTCTGGAAGTATTCCTGAGCCCATTCTGTGATTTCCTTTACAGTAGCATTCCTGTTTGTGGTGCAGTGTCGTTTAAGGGCCCGGAGATCACGGGCATCCAGTATGGTTTTACGGCCTTGACCCTTACGCACAGAGATTGTTCCAGATTCTCTGAATCTTCGGATGATGTTATGCACAGTTGATGATGATAGATGCAAAGTCTTTGCAATTTTTCGCTGGGTAACACCTTTCTGATATTGCTCCACTATCTTTTTGCACAACATTGTGGGAATTGGTGATCCTCTACCCATCTTGGCTTCTGAGAGACACTGCCACTCTGAGAAGCTCTTTTTATACCCAATCATGTTGCCAATTGACCTAATTAGTGTTAATTGGTCTTCCAGCTCTTCGTTATGCTCAAATTTACTTTTTCCAGCCTCTTATTGCTACTTGTCCCAACTTTTTGGGGATTTGTTGACACCGTGAAAATTAGAATCAATTCCTTTAAAATGATACATTTACTCGGATTAAACTTTTGATCTGTCATCTACGTTCTATTACAAATAAAATATTGACATTTGTCATCTCCACATCATTGCATTCAGTTTTTATTCACAATTTGTTTAGTGTCCCAACTTTTTGGGAATCCGGTTTGTACTTAAATTATAAATTCCCTGCCTCTTTAGGTGTTTACATCTATTCCAGATCCCAATAGTCCTGAAGGGAGCCACTCTTTGGAGCCAAGAGACTATGTGGTCCTGAGGAGACATGTCAGGAAAAGCCTTGACCCCCCAATTAGACGAACCCTTCCAAGTCCTCCTCACAACTGCCACTACAGTAAACAGATTGGGTCCATACATTACAAGAAAGTTTTGAGTGTTGAGACTGGAGAAAATGATGCTTCTCATCCCCCTTGTGTGGCTATTGATCTTGTTGCAAAGAATATATGGATTCATAATAATTATTAAATGCTAAAGGAGGACTAGATGACACAACAAGCAAGATATCCCCCTGGAAAGATCCAGGATAAGATTGTGATGTGTAATTGTGATGTAATTTGCAGGATGCTCAGGAGCAGGGGCGGATTGGCCATAGATCTTACAGGAAAATTTCCCGGTGGGCCGATGGCCAGGGGGCCACCTGGGCCCTCCTCATGGCTGGCTAGTGGGAGTTTTTGGGGATGTATTTTGTGCTGCTGGCAGTATTTTGTGATGGACTGTGGTATTTGGCTCTGTTGGGATGGTATAATGTGCCACAATATGGTATTGCTGGCCCTGCCATCCATCAATTTAGACTCAACTACAAAACGGGGCCACTTTTAGTATTTTTTCAGGGGCCACTTTAAGTTCCCAGTCCGTCCCTGCTTAGGAGGGAATCGGGTAAAGAGATAGGCAAGTGCTGGATGTGTGATTAGCACATGTCAATGTACCTCCTGAGCAATACCTGAAATTATTCTCAAAATGGGGGATTTGTGAGGGAAAGCATAAAGGTGTCCATTTTGTATATGTATTCATTTTATATCTATGTATAACCCGCAGTTAGATATGAGGGGGATTTGTCCTTGGAAGGAAAAAATAAAAATTCCACAGTGGGCCCCTACTACCCCCATACTGAGCATTAATTTTCTTATCTCAAGCATAAGATATTAACTCAAAGCTTGTCTCCGCTATGACACTTTTTACTGCGTTTGTCTGTGTATAAATACATGCACTGCTCATTACAATAAAGAGGGGCATTACAAGGAATACATCTTGTATGTGTCTCTGTGTCGTGACTTCGAGCCGGCTCACTCAACTTCAGAACTATTAGGACTCCGCATCACATCAGAAGACCGGTTTGCGACCACAATGTATAAAGACGTTCCTTTTGTTCAGACATGGTAGTGCAGTTCTAATGAAGAGGCTGGTTTTGGTTTAACAAATAAATAGTTATTTATTGAAACTGGTGACAAAATAGAAATGATACTTAAATGTCTCACAGTTCTTGAGGCTGCAAATATAATTCTGACCAGTGTACTTACTCTCTGAGTCACTTTTTCCAATGTACCAAGCTATCTTCCTGTTTCAGCCAAGGGGTGCAATTTATCTTTCTCTCCCCTTCTCTAGTTCAGTCTGTATTTCTGCAATACCTTCTGCGGGGTGCAGTCTATCTTTATGATGGCCAGTCTGTCTCTTTAGCATGGTAAGGAGCCTGACAGCTGTATCCCAACCAATTTGCCGCAAAGTCCATAGCCAATATACGTGCATTACCTTTACTTGTATTTCTAGCAACTCCCTGTAATGTCTGCTCCAGTACCCTCTTTTCTGATTGCTCCCGGATGGATGCTGCTGCTGTGTCTGTATCCTTCACTGTCCTTCACTTTCCTGTATGAACTGAGCAGCAGCCCCCTCTACAGGGGATGGGCAGAATTGACACCATCTAACTACAATTACTATGGGCCTCTAATTAACCCTATTTGCAACCTTCAAGAAGGAAATGTATGTTACACAGTGAAAGCACAATTGAACCCTTTATGAAGTGGGGGTTGACAAACCACATACAGTCAGGTCCATAAATATTGGGACATCAACACAATTCTAAATTTTTTGGCTGTATACACCACTACAATAGATTTGAAATGAAACGAACAAGATGTGCTTTAACTGCAGACTGTCAGCTTTAATTTGAGGGTATTTACATCCAAATCCAGTGAACGGTGCAGGAATTACAACAGTTTGCATATGTGCCTCCCACTTGTTAAGGAACCAAAAGTAATGGGCACAGAATAATAATCATAAATCAAACTTTAACTTTTTAATACTTGGTTGCAAATCCTTTGCAGTCAATTACAGCCTAAAGTCTGGAACGCATAGACATCACCAGACTCTGGGTTTCATCCCTGGTGATGCTCTGCCAGACCTCTACTGCAACTGTCTTCAGTTCCTGGTTGTTCTTGGGGCATTTTCCTTTTAGTTTTGTCTTCAGCAAGTGAAATGCATGCTCAATCGGATTCATGTCAGGTGATTGACTTGGCCATTGCATAACATTCCACTTCTTTCCCTTAAAAAAATCTTTGGTTGCTTTTGCAGTATGCTTTGGGTCATTGTCCATCTGCACTGTGAAGCGCCGTCCAATGAGTTCTGAAGCATTTGGCTGAATATGAGCAGATAATATTGCCCGAAACACTTCAGAATTCATCCTGCTGCTTTTGTCAGCAGTCATATCATCAATAAATACAAGAGAACCAGTTCCATTGGCAGCCATACATGCCCACGCCATGACACTACCATCACCATGCTTTACTGATGAGGTAGTATGCTTAGGATCATGAGCAGTTCCTTTCCTTCTCCATACTCTTCTCTTCCCATCACTCTGGTACAAGTTGATCTTGGTCTCATCTGTCCATAGGATGTTGTTCCAGAACTGTGAAGGCTTTTTTAGATGTCGTTCGGCATAATCTAATCTGGCCTTCCCGTTTTTGAGGCTCACCAATGGTTTACATCTTGTGGTGAACCCTCTGTATTCACTGTGGTGAGGTCTTCTCTTGATTGTTCACTTTGACACACATACACCTACCTCCTGGAGAGTGTTCTTGATCTGGCTAACTGTTGTGAAGGGTGTTTTCTTCACCAGGGAAAGAATTCTTTGGTCATCCACCACAGTTGTTTTCCATGGTCTTCCGGGTCTTTTGGTGTTGCTAAGCTCACCGGTGCGTTCCTTCTTTTTAAGAATGTTCCAAACAGTTGTTTTGGCCACGCCTAATGTTTTTGCTATCTCCCTGATGGACTTGTTTTGTTTTTTCAGCCTAATGATGGCTTGCTTCACTGATAGTGACAGCTCTTTGGATCTCATCTTGAGAGTTGACAGCAACAGATTCCAAATGCAAATAGCACACTTGAAATGAACTCTGGACCTTTTATCTGCTCATTGTAATTGGGAATAACACACACCTGGCCATGGAACAGCAGAGAAGCCAATTGCCCCATTACTTTTGGCCCCTTAACAAGTGGGAGGCACATATTCAAACAGTTGTAATTCCTACACCGCTCACCTGATTTGGATGTAAATACCCTCAAATTAAAGCTGACAGTCTGCAGTTAAAGCACATCTTGTTAGTTTCATTTTAAATCCATTGTGGTGGTGTATAGAGCAAAACATTTTAGAATTGTGTCGATGTCCCAATATTAATGGACCTGACTGTTCATTTCAAGATATCTGTCATTGCATCCTTTTGTAAAGTCACTCAGGTTGTTGCAAATGTTGTAAAAATGTATGTGCATATATTGTCTCCTACAATATCTAATCAGATGCTGCAAAGTTTGATAATTATCAATTGAGAAGTATTAATAGTCAATTTGTTACCATAACCGATCATTGCAACATCATAAACATAATGATAATCATTAAAAACTATCATTTGTGGTACTAAAATGAAATTAAGTCTATTATTACGTGTAATTGCACTGACAATTTCAAAGTTCGTGCAAAAAATGGTTTTGTGAAGATATGATTGGCCAGTAGGTGGCAGACTTGTCATGTCTATGTTGTAAAATACATGCACTATAACTAAAATCTGCCTTTTTTAATAGCTCATTTGGGGACATCAGGTTTATGTGCCTGCTTTGTTTAGATGTTACAGTATGTCATTAAGGGCACTTTCGTATTTCACCAATTTGAGAATTGCTTTGTGCCAAAAAAAAACATCCAAGAATTAGCACTTAAAATATGTACTAAATGCAATTCTTACCTTCACTACAAAGAATATATATGACATTTCACAGGACAATGGGGGCACAGTTTAGCATATAGTAGTCAGAAGTATTACGGATGCACATCGTAGTTTAATGGGTTCAGATCTGAGCTACAAAGATATATATACAGTACAGACCAAAAGTTTGGACACACCTTCTCATTCAAAGAGTTTTCTTTATTTTCATGACTATGAAAATTGTATATTCACACTGAAGGCATCAAAACTATGAATTAACACATGTGGAATTATATACATAACAAAAAATGTGAAACAACTGAAAATGTCATATTCTAGGTTCTTCAAAGTAGCCACCTTTTTCTTTGATTACTGCTTTGCACACTCTTGGCATTCTCTTGATGAGCTTCAAGAGGTAGTCACCTGAAATGGTTTTCACTTCACAGGTGTGCCCTGTCAGGTTTAATAAGTGGGATTTCTTGCCTTATAAATGGGGTTGGGACCATCAGTTGCGTTGTGGAGAAGTCAGGTGGATACACGGCTGATAGTCCTACTGAATAGACTGTTAGAATTTGTATTATGGCAAGAAAAAAGCGGCTAAGTAAAGAAAAACTAGTGGCCATCATTACTTTAAGAATATTTACATATATATACTAGCAGAAGGACCTGGATTCGCACGGGTATATTTCATCTATTTCATTTAATGTTTGTGTGTGTCGTTAAAAGATATCGACAGTATCCACTATAACAGTGACATCTACAGTACCTCGCCTCCTTAACAGTGGCCTCCACAGCGGTCTTCCCCCTTAACAGTAACATCAACAGTGCCCTCCCCTTAACAGTAACATCAACAGTGCCCTCCCCTTTAACAGTGACTTCTACAGCAGCCGTCCTTTTATTAGTGACCTCCACAGTACCATGTCTCGTTAACAGTGATTTCCACAATAATCCGCCCCTTCAACAGTGACCTCCACAGAGCTCCGTTCCCTTAAAATGTGACCTCCACAACACCCCGCCCCCCTAACAGTGACCTCTACAGCACCCCGCCCTTTAACACTAACCTCTATAGCGGACCTTTGCCATAACTGTGACCTCCACCGTTCCCTGACCCCTTAACAGAGACCTCCACTGCGCCCGCCCCTTTAACAGTGACCTCCACAGCATCCCGCCGCCTTAATGATGACCTCCAGAGCAGCCCGTCCCTTTAACAGTGACCTCCACAGCTACCTGTCCTCTTCTGTTGGTGCAGGGCCTGGATGGACACAAGGATGTCCTTTTAAACAGCGCACTCTCATAAAGCAGCACTGTGCTGTCTGAGCATGAGCTGCAGGGAGAAAGTCACCCTCCTTCCTACCCCTGCAGCTGACAGAAGTGACCTCCGCAACATTCCGCTCCCTTAACAGTGTCATCCACAGCGCCCTGCCCCTTTAAAGCTGACCTACAGCAGTGAAGAAAAATGGCTGGGTTGTTATGGTAACCTTGTGTAAAACTGTGTGTATGTGGAGACTAAGGGCCTGCGAGCTTCTATTGGCTGATAGGGGTCATGTGACCAGGCTTCTATTGGCTAATGCATTTTTTTGGGGAATATCTGAGGAACAGTACATGCTAGAGAGCTGAGACCCGGTCTAAAACCTTCCCGGACACCTGATGTACCTGTGTGCCAAATTTCATGATTGTAAATGCAACGGTGCGGATTCCTTTAGTAGACGTACATACATACACACACGCACACATACATACAGTCAGCTTTTTATAATAAATATATATTTATATATATACAGTACAGACCAAAAGTTTGGACACACCTTCTCATTCAAAGAGTTTTCTTTATTTTCATGACTATGAAAATTGTAGATTCACACTGAAGGCATCAAAACTATGAATTAACACATGTGGAATTATATACATAACAAAAAAGTGTGAAACAACTGAAAATATGTCATATTCTAGGTTCTTCAAAGTAGCCACCTTTTGCTTTGATTACTGCTTTGCACGCTCTTGGCATTCTCTTGATGAGCTTCAAGAGGTAGTCACCTGAAATGGTCTTCCAACAGTCTTGAAGGAGTTCCCAGAGATGCTTAGCACTTGTTGGCCCTTTTGCCTTCACTCTGCGGTCCAGCTCACCCCAAACCATCTCGATTGGGTTCAGGTCAGGTGACTGTGGAGGCCAGGTCATCTGGCGCAGCACCCCATCACTCTCCTTTATGGTCAAATAGCCTGGAGGTGTGTTTGGGGTCATTGTCCTGTTGAAAAATAAATGATGGTCCAACTAAACGCAAACCGGGTGAAATAGCATGCCGCTGCAAGATGCTGTGGTAGCCATGCTGGTTCAGTATGCCTTCAATTTTGAATAAATCCCCAACAGTGTCACCAGCAAAGCACCCCCACACCATCACACCTCCTCCTCCATGCTTCACGGTGGGAACCAGGCATATAGAGTCCATCCGTTCACCTTTTCTGCGTCACACAAAGACACGGTGGTTGGAACCAAAGATCTCAAATTTGGACTCAACAGACCAAAGCACAGATTTCCACTGGTCTAATGTCCATTCCTTGTGTTCTTTAGCCCAAACAAGTCTCTTCTGCTTGTTGCCTGTCCTTAGCAGTGGTTTCCTAGCAGATATTCTACCATGAAGGCCTGATTCACAGTCTCCTCTTAATAGTTGTTCTAGAGATGTGTCTGCTGCTAGAACTCTGTGTGGCATTGACCTGGTCTCTAATCTGAGCTGCTGATAACCTGCGATTTCTGAGGCTGGTGACTCGGATGAACTTATCCTCCGCAGCAGAGGTGACTCTTGGTCTTCCTTTCCTGGAGCGGTCCGCATGTGAGCCAGTTTCTTTGTAGCGCTTGATGGTTTTTGTGACTGCACTTGGGGACACTTTCAAAGTTTTCCCAATTTTTCGGACTGACTGACCTTCATTTCTCAAAGTAATGATGGCCACTTGTTTTTCTTTACTTAGCTGCTTTTTTCTTGCCATAATACAAATTCTAACAGTCTATTCAGTAGGACTATCAGCTGTGTATCCACCTGACTTCTCCACAACGCAACTGATGGTCCCAACCCCATTTATAAGGCAAGAAATCCCACTTATTAAACCTGACAGGGCACACCTGTGAAGTGAAAACCATTTCAGGTGACTACCTCTTGAAGCTCATCAAGAGAATGCCAAGAGTGTGCAAAGCAGTAATCAAAGAAAAAGGTGGCTACTTTGAAGAACCTAGAATATGACATATTTTCAGTTGTTTCACACTTTTTTGTTATGTATATAATTCCACATGTGTTAATTTATAGTTTTGATGCCTTCAGTGTGAATCTACCATTTTCATAGTCATGAAAATAAAGAAAACTCTTTGAATGAGAAGGTGTGTCCAAACTTTTGGTCTGTACTGTATATATTGTTTTGTTATTAAAGGGGTTGTCCGGGTTCAGAGCTGAACCCGGACATCCCTCCATCTTCACCCCGGCAGCCCCCCTGACTTGAGCATCGGAGCAGTTTATGCTCCAATGCTCTCCTTTGCCCTGCACTAAATCGCGCAGGGCAAAGGCATTTTTTGGGGATCCGGTGACGTACCAGGCTCTCCATGAGGCTGCAAGGAAGCCCGGTGACGTCACCAGCACTGATGGGTGGGATTTAGTGCTGCCCTAGCCAGTAAAACGGCTACGGCAGCGCTAAAGCCCGCCCATCAGAGCCAGTGACGTCACCGAACACACTGCCGGGTGGAAGTTTCCGCCCAGCAGTGTGTTATTGAAAACAAAAGAGACCTTGCCCTGCGCGATTTAGCGCAGGGCCAGGGAGCGCATCGGAGCATGAGATGCTCCGATGCTAGCCTCTGGGGGGCTGCCTGGGTGAAAATAAGGGTATTTCCGGGTTCAGCTCTTAACCTGGACAACCCCTTTAATTCTGTACTGATTTCGTACTACATTGGTATAGGGCGTCAGAGTTAATTTTTTAACTCACCTCTTCCCAACCCAGCAATATTCATGCCCACAGCTGCCTTAATACCAGCCACCAGCTGCTTTGGATGGGCTGAGCTATAAAACCTCTAGTTTATTGGTGTTTAGCTGTTTTTGGAGTCTGACATATGTAAGTGAAAGTTAATTGTGCTTTTAATATTAAAAAAAGGCAATAGGTCCAAATGTCATCCACCCCAGAGTTCTTAAAAAACTACAATTTGTGATTGCTGCACCCCTGAGTGTGCTGCCACACGTTCAGGTTTTTTTATGCAGTTTTTTGAAGCTAGAAATAGGAATTGATTGAAAACAGTCGAGAAGTTGTCTCTGCCCTTAATACTTTCTCTCGTGTTATGATCCACACTGATTTTGGCTTCAAAGCTGCATCAAAAAATCCTGAACATATGGCAGCACCCTTACTTATCTTTTAAACCAGCTCCTTCTAGAAGGCGATGTTCCTGATGACCGGAGACTGGCCAATGTTTTACCAATCTATAAGAAAAGTAGTATAGAAGAAGCCAGTAACTGCAGGCCAATAAGCTTAACATTTCTTGTCAAGATAGAAATGTTACCTTACTGAAAGAATAGTAGATACTTGGAACTTCCATCTAATGTGGAAAATCTAAGATAAATGAAATTAAACATGTCTTTCAAAAAGGATTAAACAGCCAATCTGACAACAGTTTTCAAAGTAAACACACAGCTTCATCCTATCCAGGAGATCTAAAAAAATAAATCTAAAGGGTATGTCCCATTGCAACTTATCCCCTACCCAAATAGTCCCCCATTTAAATTGAGTGGTGGGCATGCATGAGCATTGCCACTCCATTCAGTTTTTGAACTCTAGTGCTTGACTATCTCCAACAGCCCCATACACTTGAATGGAAAAGTAGTACGCATGTGTGTCTGCAGTATGCCAGAGCAAGGGGGTATCTGCAAATTGTTAATTTCTTTATGCTATGTAATATTATGTCATGCTATGCATTGCACCCTGCAAACTATATATGGAAGGCATAGTTGGGGTTAACAACCCTGGTGCAGCCCTTGTTGGGGGTTAGGTGTGGACTAGCTCCACCCCTAGCTAGTCTAGACTGGAACATACTCCCTCTTTTTAGGCCCAAATGCTACAGAGACTCATCGATCTCTGCATGATCTACAATAGGAGAAAGACAAAGGAGAGAAGAATCTGCATGGCCAAGCATTGGAGTCAGTAAAGTAACCTGTTACCAAAAGCTGTTAAGACTTTACTGCAATGAGGGACACCGTTAAGACACCCGTCACACCTGGACATGACCTGGCAAGTCATATCTTTAAAACCTGTAAAAATAATAATCTGTATTTTTATAATAAACTAGCAGAAGGACCCAGCTTTGCACGGGTATATTTCATCTATTTCATTTTATGTTTCCGTGTGTCCAAAAAAGATATCATTTATTCAACAGACTTTTGGGTCCTTCAGGAGGTGGTCACACTATATTTCTATATATATATATGAAGTTCAGTGGTCACTAGGACCGAAGTGTGACTTTTTCTCACCTCACTGACTAGTTTTTTTTATAAAACATACATTTTAATGGTTCATTTTAAAATATTTATCTATTTCCACTCTAAATTTAAAATTCCTCAGATATTGGAGAGATGGGAATTATGTATAGTACTGACAATGCGGACTTGTTACCTGTGTGAAGTTGGCACCCCATGTTCTTAAATTTTAAAAATAAATACACCATTCGTTTGTGCTGCGTTTGTGCTGGTTTGTGCCGCAAAAATGAACGTTTGTGCCGGTTCGGTTCCTGAGATATTGCGCGTTAGATTTTTATGAAGCCCCGCCCATTTTCCACCCCATGTTCTTAAATTTCAAAAAAAAATACACCATTCGTTTGTGCTGCGTTTGTGCTGGTTTGTGCTGCAAAAATGAACGTTTGCGCCGCTTTGGTTTCCGAGATATTGCGCACTTGATTTGCTGAAACCCCGCCCACTTTCCACCCCATGTTTTTAAATTTCAAAAAGAAATACACCATTCGTTTGTGCTGCGTTTGTGCTGGTTTGTGCCACAAAAATGAACGTTTGTGCCGGTTCGGTTCCTGAGATATTGCGCGTTAGATTTTTATGAAGCCCCGCCCATTTTCCACCCCATGTTCTTAAATTTCAAAACAAAATACACCATTCGTTTGTGCTGCGTTTGTGCTGGTTTGTGCTGCAAAAATGAACGTTTGCGCCGCTTTGGTTTCCGAGATATTGCGCTCGATTTGCTGAAACCCCGCCCACTTTCCACCCCATGTTCTTAAATTTCAAAAATAAATACACCATTCTTTTGTGCTGCATTTGTGCTGGTTTGTGCTGCAAAAATTAACGTTTGCGCCGCTTTCGTTTCCGAGATATTGCGCGCTTGATTTGCTGAAACCCCGCCCACTTTCCACCCCATGTTTTTAAATTTCAAAAAGAAATACACCATTCGTTTGTGCTGCGTTTGTGCTGGTTTGTGCCGCAAAAATGAACGTTTGTGCCGGTTCGGTTCCTGAGATATTGCGCGTTAGATTTTTATGAAGCCCCGCCCATTTTCCACCCCATGTTCTTAAATTTCAAAAAGAAATACACCATTCGTTTGTGCTGCGTTTGTGCTGGTTTGTGCTGCAAAAATGAACGTTTGCGCCGCTTTGGTTTCCGAGATATTGCGCTTGATTTGCTGAAACCCCGCCCACTTTCCACCCCATGTTTTTAAATTTCAAAAAGAAATACACCATTCGTTTGTGCTGCGTTTGTGCTGGTTTGTGCCACAAAAATGAACGTTTGTGCCGGTTCGGTTTCCGAGATATTGCGCTTGATTTGCTGAAACCCCGCCCACTTTCCACCCCATGTTCTTAAATTTCAAAAAGAAATACACCGTTCGTTTGTGCTGCGTTTGTGCTGGTTTGTGCAGCAAAAATTAGCGTTTGCGCCGCTTTGGTTTCCGAGATATTGCGCTCGATTTGCTGAAACCCCGCCCACTTTCCACCCCATGTTTTAAAATTTCTAAAAGAAATACACCATTCTTTTGTGCTGCATTTGTGCTGGTTTGTGCTGCAAAAATTAACGTTTGCACCGCTTTGGTTTCCGAGATATTGCGTGCTTGATTTGATAAAACCCCTCCCACTTTCCACCCCATGTTTTTAACCCTGACTCTAGACCCCCCAGGTGTGCTGCAGCTTGCCCCCCTCCCGCCCCCTTTCACAACTTTTTTTGGGGCACAAGCATATTATATATTTTTTTCTGCATACGCTGACTGTGGCCGGGACTCTTAGCGTCACTGTTAGCGCATCGCACGCCCCACCGCTGATCAACTTCGGATGGTTGATCAGCGAGCTTGAATAAAAAAAAAAATCAAATTTTTGGGCCTTTTTTATTTTTTTGTCTGTAAGGTTTAGGGTAAGTTCCCGAACACCCGTCCCCACACACACCAAATAAAGTTTATCACACACACACACTCCCCTATGGCCTGCCGGATGTTCTAGGCGGCATATGCCCAGCTTGCCTCCGAGTCCGAGAGCCCCAGTGAGGACGATGATAACCCCACTTTCCTTTTGTCATCCGCGTCCTCCTCATCATCTAGCAATGATGATGAGACCCCAAGGCGGCGGAGACGCCGCCAGGTGGAGCAAGGAGACCGCCATGCTAGGGACCCTGTGGCCCACACTAGTACGAGAAGGTCTGGGGCTCGTACTAGTTTTCCGGCCCACCAGTTAAGACCACCGGAGCCCCCTACCGGTGAACTTGTCTGGTATACCCCAGAGCGTTTTGAGCCCGTGATTCCTGATTTTGTAGGCCAACCAGGAATCCAGATTTCCACAGTGGGCTTCACTGAATGCGACTACTTTAGTCTTTTTTTCAGTGACCCCTTTGTGAATCTGATGTTGGAGCAGACGAACCTGTACGCCCCACAGTTCATTGCTCAACATCCGGGCTCCTTTTTGGCTAGGCCTGGTGGCTGGACTCCGGTCTGTGTAGCCAAGATGAGGACGTTTTGGGGCCTCGTGCTGCATATGGGCCTAGTCAAGAAACCTAGTGTCAGGCATTACTGGAGTGGGGACATCCTCTACCAGACCCCACTTTACAATTATGCAGATAATGCAGCATGTCCCCCCCAAGGTGATCCTGCCTATGACCGCCTGTACCAAATCAGGTCGGTCATCGATCACTTTGGGGCCAAATTTGTGCAGGTTTATGTACCTGGAAGGGAAGTCGCGGTTGATGAGTCTCTCATTGCTTTCAAGGGGAGACTCATTATCCGCCAGTATGTTCCCTCTAAGCGGGCGAGGTATGGCGTGAAGCTGTACAAACTTTGTGAGAGTACCTCAGGGTGCACTTACAAGTTTCGTGTGTACGAGGGGCGAGATTCCCGTATTTAACCCCCAGAAGGTTCCCCCAATCTGGGTGTTAGCGGGAAACTTGTGTGGGACCTTATGCACCCACTGCTAGATAAGGGTTACCACCTTTGTGTGGAAAACTTTTATACTAGTATCACCTTGTTCCAGTCTCTCGCCGCCAGATCCACGTTCGCTGAAAAATCAACGCGGCCTCCCTGCCCACCCCCTCCAGGTACCTATCCCTAGGGGTGCGACCCGTGCACTTACCAGTGGAAACCTGTTGCTGGTCAGGTATAAGGACAAGAGGAATGTCCTTGTACTGTCCACAATTCACGGTAACGGCATCACCCCTGTCCCTGTGCGAGGTACCGCAGCAACGGTCCTCAAGCCTGATTGCATCGTCGACTACAATCGATATATGGGAGGAGTTGATCTCCCTGATCAAGTCCTCAAGCCATATAACGCCATGCGCAAAACCCGGGCATGGTATAAAAAAGTTGCGGTCTACTTGGTACAGGTTGCCTTGTACAACTCTTTTGTGCTGTCCCGGAGCGCTGGCAACACAGGGACATTCCTTCAGTTCTATGAGGCAGTCCTCAAGGACCTGATCTTTTCTGACCGGGAAAGAGCAGGCCAGAGTACCTCGGGAACTGGAGGCGCCCAGATCGTCCCTGGCCAACACTTTCCAGGTGTGGTCCCCCATACTGGAAAGAAGGGCGGACCCAAAAAAGGTGCAGAGTGTGTCACAAGAGGGGGATACGGAAGGACACCACTACTCAATGTGACACGTGACCCGATCATCCGGGCCTCTGCGTTATTGGTTGCTTCAAGGAGTACCACACTTCCATGGAGTACTAAATTTATGTTCCCCTTCCCCATTTTAGCCACTGACAATCGGATATAAAACTATGGGGATACTAGTATAAAAGTTATCCACGTACAGGTGGTAACCCTTATCTAGCAGTGGGTGCATAAGGTCCCACACAAGTTTCCCGCTAACACCCAGATTGGGGGAACCTTCTGGGGGTTAAATACGGGAATCTCGCCCCTCGTACACACGAAACTTGTAAGTGCACCCTGAGGTACTCTCACAAAGTTTGTACAGCTTCATGCCATACCTCGCCCGCTTAGAGGGAACATACTGGCGGATAATGAGTCTCCCCTTGAAAGCAATGAGAGACTCATCAACCGCGACTTCCCTTCCAGGTACATAAACCTGCACAAATTTGGCCCCAAAGTGATCGATGACCGACCTGATTTGGTACAGGCGGTCATAGGCAGGATCACCTTGGGGGGGACATGCTGCATTATCTGCATAATTGTAAAGTGGGGTCTGGTAGAGGATGTCCCCACTCCAGTAATGCCTGACACTAGGTTTCTTGACTAGGCCCATATGCAGCACGAGGCCCCAAAACGTCCTCATCTTGGCTACACAGACCGGAGTTCAGCCACCGGGCCTAGCCAAAAAGGAGCCCGGATGTTGAGCAATGAACTGTGGGGCGTGCAGGTTCGTCTGCTCCAACATCAGATTCACAAAGGGGTCACTGAAAAAAAGACTAAAGTAGTCGCATTCAGTGAAGCCCACTGTGGAAATCTGGATTCCTGGTTGGCCTACAAAATCAGGAATCACGGGCTCAAAACGCTCTGGGGTATACCAGACAAGTTCACCGGTAGGGGGCTCCGGTGGTCTTAACTGGTGGGCCGGAAAACTAGTACGAGCCCCAGACCTTCTCGTACTAGTGTGGGCCACAGGGTCCCTAGCATGGCGGTCTCCTTGCTCCACCTGGCGGCGTCTCCGCCGCCTTGGGGTCTCATCATCAAAAGGAAAGACGCGGATGATAGTGTTGAGCGCGAATATTCGAATCGCGAATTTTTTTCGCGAATATCGGCACTTCGCTAATTCGCGAATATTTCGAATATAGTGCTATAAATTCGCTATTTCGAATATTCTTATTTTTTTTTTTTTTTTTTTTTTTTTTTTTTTTAATTGTTATATTTTTTTCTTTCCCACTTCCCTAAAGTTGTTCTTACCTGTCCTTTGGATTCCTGGCTTCCTGGCTGCTCCAGTCAGTGCCCGTTGCCGCTTCTGCCGCCTTCCGTGCTCATGGAGCGTCCCCATCTCCATGGGAACGTCTCCATATACTAGAATGTACTGTCGGATTTGAGAATTACGTTGAAATCGCAATTGCGATTAATATAACACGAAATAATCGCATTTGCGATTTCAACGTAATTCTCAAATCCGACAGTACATTATAGTATATGGAGACGTTCCCATGAGCATGGAATATAGCATTACTAAGTTAAAATCGCAAATGCGATTATTTCGTGTTATATTAATCGCATTTGCGATTTTTTTTTATTTTTTTTTATTTTTTTTTACTATGGTTGGCTTCAATGGTAGAATTAGCGAATATGACGAATATATTCGTTATATTCCACAAAACGAATATACGAATGTATTCGTCATATTCCACAAAACGAAGATAACGAAGTATTCTGCATCTCAGTTATATCTACCTATTCATCAACTTCGCTAATTCTAGCAATCATATAGGACAGTTTACTATAGAGACAGCTAAGTATAATTCGCTATGCGATTATATGACTGCTTTTTTTTTATATAAATAGAATAATTATAATACCTGATAATTATTATAATCTATTTATATAAAAAAGCAAAGTAATATAATCGCATAGCGAATTATACTTATCTGTCTTTATAGTAAACTTTCCTATATGATTGCTAGAATTAGCGAAGTTGATGAATAGGTAGATATAACTGAGATGCAGAATACTTCGTTATCTTCGTTTTGTGGAATATAACGAATATATTCGTCATATTCGCTAATTCTACCATTGAAGCCAACCATAGTAAAAAAAAAAAAAAAAAAAAAAAAAAAAAATCGCAAATACGATTAATATTTCACGAAATAATCGCATTTGCGATTTATTTATTTATTTTTTTTTTTATTTTTTTTACTATGGTTGGCTTCAATGGTAGAATTAGCGAATATGACGAATATATTCGTTATATTCCACAAAACGAATATACGAATATATTCGTTATATTCCACAAAACGAAGATAACGAAGTATTCTGCATCTCAGTTATATCTACCTATTCATCAACTTCGCTAATTCTAGCAATCATATAGGAAAGTTTACTATAAAGACAGATAAGTATAATTCGCTATGCGATTATATTACTTTGCTTTTTTATATAAATAGATTATAATAATTATCAGGTATTATAATTATTCTATTTATATAAAAAAAAAAGCTGTCATATAATCGCATAGCGAATTATACTTATCTGTCTCTATAGTAAACTGTCCTATATGATTGCTAGAATTAGCGAAGTTGATGAATAGGTAGATATAACTGAGATGCAGAATACTTCGTTATCTTCGTTTTGTGGAATATGACGAATACATTCGTATATTCGTTTTGTGGAATATAACGAATATATTCGTCATATTCGCTAATTCTACCATTGAAGCCAACCATAGTAAAAAAAAATCAAAAAAAAAAAAAAATCGCAAATGCGATTAATATAACACGAAATGATCGCATTTGCGATTTTTACTTAGTAATGCTATATTCCAGGGATCAGCAACCTCCGGCACTCCAGCTGTTGTCAAACTACGACTCCCAACATGCTCCATTCACTTCTTTGGGAGTCCTGAGAACAGCCATGGAGGTGTGCATGCTGGGAGTTGTAGTTGCACCACAGCTGGAGTGCCGAAGGTTGCTGATCCCTGCTATATGCCATGCTCATGGAGCGTCCCCATCACCATGGTAACGTCTCCATATACTAGAATGTACTGTCGGATTTGAGAATTACGTTGAAATCGCAAATGCGATTATTTCGTGTTATATTAATCGCATTTGCGATTTCAATAGGAGAGTAGCCTTTAAGTTTAAAAAAAAATAAAAATAAAATAAAAATAAAAAAAATCGCATATGCGATTTTTTAAATCGCATATTATTCGCGATAACTAGCATAATGACGAATATTCGATTTCGACGAATATAAAACGAATATTCTATCGAATATTCGCGAATTTCGTCGAAATCGAATATGGCACCTGCCGCTCATCACTAGCGGATGACAAAAGGAAAGTGGGGTTATCCTCGTCCTCACTGGGGCTCTCGGACTCGGAGGCAAGCTGGGCATATGCCGCCTAGAACATCCGGCAGGCCATAGGGGAGTGTGTGTGTGTGATAAACTTTATTTGGTGTGTGTGGGGACGGGTGTTCGGGAACTTACCCTAAACCTTACAGACAAAAAAATAAAAAAGGCCCAAAAATTAGATTTTTTTTTAAATTCAAACTCGCTGATCAACCATCCGAAGTTGATCAGCGGTGGGGCGTGCGATGCGCTAACAGTGACGCTAAGAGTCCCGGCCACAGTCAGCGTACGCAGAAAAAAAAATATAATATGCTTGTGCCCCAAAAAAAGTTGTGAAAGGGGGCGGGAGGGGGGCAAGCTGCAGCACACCTGGGGGGTCTAGAGTCAGGGTTAAAAACATGGGGTGGAAAGTGGGAGGGGTTTTATCAAATCAAGCACGCAATATCTCGGAAACCAAAGCGGTGCAAACGTTCATTTTTGCAGCACAAACCAGCACAAATGCAGCACAAAAGAATGGTGTATTTCTTTTTGAAATTTTAAAACATGGGGTGGAAAGTGGGCGGGGTTTCAGCAAATCAAGCGCGCAATATCTCGGAAACCAAAGCGGCGCAAACGTTCATTTTTGCAGCACAAACCAGCACAAACGCAGCACAAACGAATGGTGTATTTATTTTAGAAATTTTAAAACATGGGGTGGAAAGTGGGCGGGGTTTCAGCAAATCAAGCGCGCAATATCTCGGAAACGAAAGCGGCGCAAACGTTAATTTTTGCAGCACAAACCAGCACAAATGCAGCACAAACGAACGGTGTATTTATTTTTGAAATTTAAAAATATGGGGTGGAAAGTGGGCGGGGCTTCAGCAAATCGAGCGCAATATCTCGGAAACCAAAGCGGCGCAAACGTTAATTTTTGCAGCACAAACCAGCACAAACGCAGCACAAACGAATGGTGTATTTCTTTTTGAAATTTAAAAACATGGGGTGGAAAGTGGGCGGGGTTTCAGCAAATCAAGCGCGCAATATCTCGGAAATCAAAGCGGCGCAAACGTTCATTTTTGCAGCACAAACCAGCACAAACGCAGCACAAACGAATGGTGTATTTCTTTTTGAAATTTAAGAACATGGGGTGGAAAGTGGGCGGGGTTTCAGCAAAACAAGTGCGCAATATCTCGGAAACCAAAGTGGCGCAAACGTTCATTTTTGCAGCACAAACCACTACAAACGCAGCACAAACGAATGGTGTATTTCTTTTTGAAATTTAAGAACATGGGGTGGAAAATGGGCGGGGTTTCAGAAAATCAAGCGCGTAATATCTCGGAAACCAAAGCGGCGCAAACGTTCATTTTTGCAGCACAAACCAGCACAAACGCAGCACAAACGAATGGTGTATTTATTTTTGAAATTTAAGAACATGGGGTGGAAAATGGGCGGGGCTTCATAAAAATCTAACGCGCAATATCTCAGGAACCGAACCGGCACAAACGTTCATTTTTGCGGCACAAACCAGCACAAACGCAGCACAAACGAATGGTGTATTTCTTTTTGAAATTTAAGAACATGGGGTGGAAAATGGGCGGGGTTTCAGAAAATCAAGCGCGCAATATCTCGGAAACGAAAGCGGCGCAAACGTTCATTTTTGCAGCACAAACCAGCACAAACGCAGCACAAACGAATGGTGTATTTTTTTTAGAAATTTAAGAACATGGGGTGGAAAATGGGCGGGGCTTCATAAAAATCTAACGCGCAATATCTCAGGAACCGAACCGGCACAAACGTTCATTTTTGCGGCACAAACCAGCACAAACGCAGCACAAACGAATGGTGTATTTATTTTTAAAATTTAAGAACATGGGGTGCCAACTTCACACAGGTGGACTTGTTGGGGTGCCTGATATCTTCTCAGGGCTGTCTCCCTTCTCTTCATGTATCCTACTCCTATCTGTCAGTCTATTTAATATCTCGGCTCTTATTTTACTGTATGCACTTTCTCCCCTGTTGGGGTTCCCCTCTCTCCAATATTGAACTAAAAATCAATGTCACTCCTGCATCCCTACATGTTTCGCCGTACAAACGGCTTCTTCAGGGGATGGCGTGCAGGTTACCTGCACGCCATCCCCTGAAGAAGCCGTTTGTACGGCGAAACATGTAGGGATGCAGGAGTGACATTGATTTTTAGTTCAATATTGGAGAGAGGGGAACCCCAACAGGGGAGAAAGTGCATACAGTAAAATAAGAGCCGAGATATTAAATAGACTGACAGATAGGAGTAGGATACATGAAGAGAAGGGAGACAGCCCTGAGAAGATATCAGGCACCCCAACAAGTCCGCATTGTCAGTACTATACATAATTCCCATCTCTCCAATATCTGAGGAATTTTAAATTTAGAGTGGAAATAGATAAATATTTTAAAATGAACCATTAAAATGTATGTTTTATAAAAAAAACTAGTCAGTGAGGTGAGAAAAAGTCACACTTCGGTCCTAGTGACCACTGAACTTCATACAAAAAAGATATCAACACTTTCCCCCATAACAGTGACCTCTACAGTCCCCGCCACTTTAACAGTGATCTCCACAGTGCCCGCCCCTTTAACAGTGATCTCCACAGTGCCCGCCCCTTTAACAGTGATCTCCACAGTGCCCGCCCCTTTAACATTGACCTCCACAGTGGCCTCCTCTTTACCATTGACCTCCACAGTGCCTGCCCCTTTAACTGTGACCTCCACAGTGCCTGCCCCTTTAACAGTGACCTCAACAGCAGGCACCTCGGCTAAATGCCCGGGGGGTCCCGTGACCCCCCCATGTCGGCGATCGCCGCAAACCGCAGGTCAATTCCTGAGGCATCTGCGCTGCCTTCCAGTGAAGAGCCTGTGAGATCCAGCCCCCTGGATCTCACAGGCCCCAGAATCTGTATAAGTAATACACAGTATTACTCATGCAGCCAATGCATTCCAATACAGAAGTATTAGAATGCATTGCAAAGGATTAGACCCCCAAAAGTTCAAGTCCCAAAGTGGGACAAAAAATTAAGTGACAGAAAAAGTTAAAAAAATAAAATTTTCCCCCCAAAAAATTTAAAGTTTCAAGTAAAAATAAACAAAAATGTCATTTTCCCCAAATAAAGTTAAAAAAAATTGGTAAAAAAATAGGGGGAAGTATACATATTAGGTATTGCCGCATTCGTATCGACTTGCTCTATAAAAATATCACATGACCTAACCCCTCAGATGAACACCGTAAAAAATAAAAAATAAAAACTGTGCTAAATAAACCATTTTTTGTCACCTTACATCGCAAAAAGTGTAATAGTAAGCGATCAAAAAGTCATATGCACCCCAAAATAGTGCCAATAACACCGTCATCTCATCCCACAAAAAATCATACCTTACCCAAGGTAATCGCCCAAAAACTGAAACAATTATGGCTCTTAGACTATGGAAACACTAAAACATGATTTTTTGGGCTTCAAAAATGAAATCATTGTGTAAAACTTACATAAATAAAAAAAAGTATACATATTAGGTATCGCCGCTTCCGGGACAACCTGGTCTATAAAAATACCACATGATCTAACCTGTCAGATGAATGTTGTAAATAACAAAATATAAAAATGGTGCCAAAACAGCTATTTCTTGTTATCTTGCCTCACAAAAAGTGTAATATAGAGCAACCAAAAATCATATGTACCCTAAACTAGTACCAGAAAAACATTCACCCTATCCCGTAGTTTCTAAAATGGGGTCACTTTTTTGGGGGTTTTACTCTAGGGGTGCATCAGGGGGGCTTCAAATGGGACAAAGAACAGTCCAGCAAAATCTGCCTTCCAAAAAACGTATGGCATTACTTTCCTTCTGCGCCCTGCTGTGTGCCCGTACAGCAGTTTATGACCACATATGGGGTGTTTCTGTAAACTACAGAATCAGGGCCAATATTGAGTTTTGTTTCGCTGTTAACCCTTGCTTTGTAAAAGTAAAAAAAAGATTAAAATGGAAAATCTGCCCAAAAAGTGAAATTCAGAAATTGTACCTCTATTTTCCATAAATTCTTGTGGAACACCTAAAGGGTTAACAATGTTTGTAAAATCAGTTTTGAATACCTTGAGGGGTGTAGTTTCTTAGACGGGGTCACTTTTATGGAGTTTCTACTCTAGGGTTGCATCAGGGGGGCTTCAAATGGGACATGGTGTAAAAAAAAACAGTCCAGCAAAATCTGCCTTCCAAAAACCGTATGGCATTCCTTTCCTTCTGCGCCCTGCCGTGTGCCCGTACAGTAGTTTACGATCACATATGGGGTGTTTCTGTAAACTACAGAATCAGGGCCAAAAATATTGAGTTTGGTTTGGCTGTTAACCCTTGCTTTGTAACTGAAAAAAAATAAAAGTGAAATTTTGAAATTGTATCTCTATTTTCCATTAATTCTTGTGGAACACCTAAAGAGTTAACAAAGTTTGTAAAATCAGTTTTGAATACCTTGAGGGGTGTAATTTCTAGAATGGGGTCATTTTTGCATTGTTTCTATTATGTAAGCCTCGCAAAGTGACTTCAGACCTGAACTGGTCCCTAAAAATTTTAAGATTTGCTTCTAAACTTCTAAGCCTTGTAACATCCCCCAAAAATAAAATATCATTCCCAAAATGATCCAAACATGAAGTATACATATGGGGAATGTAAAGTAATAACTATTTTTGGAGGTATTACTATGTATTATAGAAGTAGAGAAATTGAAACTTTTTTATAAATTCTTGCTAAATTTGATATTTTTTTATAAATAAAAATGAATTTACCAGTGTCATGAAGTACAATATGTGACGAAAAAACAATCTCAGAATGGCCTGGATAAGTCAAAGCGTTTTAAAGTTATCACCACTTAAAGTGACACTGGTCAGATTTGCAAAAAATGGCCTGGTCCTTAAGGTGAAATAAGGCTGTGTCCTTAAGGAGTTAACAGTGCCCACCCCTTTAACAATGTCCTCCACAATGCCCGTCCCTTTAACAGTGCCCACCCCTTTAACAATGTCCTCCACAGTGCCCACCCCTTTAACAATGTCCTCCACAATGCCTGCCCCTTTAACCACCTCCGGACCGCCTAACGCAGATTCGCGTTCCGGAGGTGGCAGCGCTGCGCAGTCACGCATATACGCGTCATCTCGCGAGACGCGAGATGACGCGCTTTGCCGGCCCGCGCATGCGCATCGCGGGCCGGCAAAAGTTAGAGGGGGGTCACGTCAGCAACCTGCCAGCCAATGATCGTCGCTGGCAGGTTGCTGATTTTAAAAAAATCCAATCAGAAGCCATATAACACATCATATTAGTAAATATGATGTGTTAAATGGCTTCCCTACTCCTCTGCTGGTCCTTTTCGTCGGTTGGTCTCAGCAGAGGAGCAGGCTTCACAGTGAGTAGCACCAAACACTACACTTAGCCCAGATCACCCCCCTGCACCCCAATTAACCCCTTGATCTCCCCTTCTTGCCCCTGTCAATCACTAGTGAAAGTGAAAAAAGTGATCAGTGCAAACTGTCACTTTTTTTTTTCACTGGTATTGACTGCTAGGTTTTAGGGATAGTTTAGGCCCCTTGGTTAGGTAGTTTAGGGATCAGTTAGTGCCCAGCCCACCGCACCGCAGTCACTTATTCGCTGATTAGCGTATCGCTAATCAGCTTTTGTACTTTTATAGTATCTGTAAGTGATCAGAACTGATCACAGTCAGATCTATAATAGTATTAGTGTCATCTTAGCTCACCCTCCACCCAAAACGCAGTGTTTGCCCGATCAGGCCTGATCGGTCACCCACACGTGCGTTCGCCCATGCCCGCCCCGCCGCAGTGACAAAAAATCACTGCACAATCACTTTACACGAGCTGCGGCGATAAAAAAAATCAGTTTTGATATTTTTTTATCAACCGCAGCGGCCTCCGGTACTTCGCTAGCCTCCCATTTGTAAGACAGGCTTGCTTTTTTTCTTGAGTAGTCTCAGGGAATACCCCTAAATTTAGTTGCCCAAATATCAAACAGGGGCTATTCTTCTGAAGAGGCCTACAGGCTTCTGACCCAGTCGGATGAGGAATGGGAACCCTCATCTGATGAATCTAGCGGGTCAGAATATGAACCTGTAGAAAGCAGTGGCACTCTGACCCAAAGTTCGGACGAGGAGGTTGAGGTCCCTGATAGCACCAGGCGTACCCGGACCCGTGTCGCTAGACCACAGGTTGTGCAGGATCCGCTTCAAGGGCAGCAGAGTGGGGCTGGCGCTGTCGGATTACGTGGTGAGGCATACACCAGCAGCGCAGCCCTCCCTGGACCTAGTACCAGCACTGCCGTAGAACATGGTGAAGTGGTGAGCACCAGAAGGGCAGTTGAAGCTGGTATGGTGGCACGTGCATTAGTTACCCCGTCGCAGCCACCGCACAGACGGGCCCGTAGAGCCCCTAGAATCCCAGAGGTGCTGGCAAACCCTGATTGGCAGTCCCCAACTTCAGCCGCACCTGTAGTTCCCCCTTTCACTGCCCAGTCTGGAGTTCGGGTTGAGACAGCTCAGATCGGTTCGGCCCTGGGATTTTTTGAGCTGTTCTTGACTGCGGAGCTCTTGGACTTAGTTGTGGCAGAAACAAATCGGTATGCCACTCAATTTATATCCGCCAACCCGGGAAGCTATTATGCCCAGCCTTTCCGGTGGAAACCAGTCCAAGTTTCCGAAATTAAAAATTTTCTGGGCCTTCTCCTCAACATGGGTCTAACCAAAAAGCATGAATTGCGGTCATATTGGTCCACGAACCCAATTCATCACATGCCCATGTTCTCTGCTGCTATGTCCAGGGCACGATTTGAGGCCATCCTGCGTTTCCTGCACTTTAGCGACAACACCACCTCCCGTCCCAGAGGCCACCCAGCTTTTGACCGGCTCCACAAAATTCGGCCCCTCATAGACCACTTCAACCAGAAATTTGCAGATTTGTATACCCCTGAGCAAAACATCTGCGTAGACGAGTCCCTTATACATTTTACCGGGCGCCTTGGCTTCAAACAATACATCCCAAGCAAGCGCGCCCGGTATGGGGTCAAATTGTATAAGCTCTGTGAAAGGGCCACAGGCTATACCCACAAATTTCGGATCTATGAGGGAAAAGATCAGACCCTGGAGCCGGTCGGTTGCCCTGACTACCTGGGGAGCAGTGGGAAGACAGTCTGAGACTTGGTGTCACCCTTATTCGGCAAGGGGTACCATCTTTATGTGGACAATTTCTACACAAGTGTGGCCCTCTTCAGGCATTTGTTTCTAGAACAGATTGGCTGCTGTGGCACCGCGCGAAATAGTCGCGCGGGCTTCCCCCAACGGCTGGTTACCACCCGTCTTGCAAGGGGGAGAGGGCTGCCTTGTGTAACGAAGAACTGCTTGCGGTGAAATGGAGAGACAAGCGTGACGTTTACATGCTCTCCTCCATTCACGCAGACACGACAATACAAATTGAGCGAGCAACCCGTGTCATTGAAAAGCCCCTCTGTGTCCACGACTATAATGCGCTCATGGGAGGGGTGGACTTCAATGACCAGATGTTGTCTCCGTATTTAGTTTCCCGACGCACCAGACGCTGGTATAAGAAGGTGTCTGTATATTTGATTCAATTGGCTCTGTATAATAGTTTTGTTCTCTACAGTAAGGCTGGGAGAACAGGATCCTTCCTCAAATTTCAGAAAGAGATCATCGCGAACCTCCTGTATCCAGGAGGTTCCGTGGCCCCATCCACCAGTGTAGTTAGCCGTCTACACGAGCGACATTTCCCCAATGTCGTTCCTGGTACCTCAACCCAACCGTCACCCCGAAAAAGATGTTGTGTCTGTAGCAGGAGTGGAATAAGGCGTGACACCCGCTATTTCTGTCCTGACTGCCCTGACCACCCTGCCCTATGCTTTGGAGAGTGTTTCCGGAAGTACCACACACAGGTACACCTAGCATAGGGATCACATCTCACCAGGACAGGCACACAGGGCTATTAGGGCCCATTTACACACAGAGCTGCTGCAAACCTCTCCTTTCACCTGGGATAAAGTGCATAATGTACTTCGCCACATCTTTGGGCGATTAGCGCTTTGCACATTGTCCCATGGGGAAGGAGAGGTTTGTCCTATAAAAGGTAAAAAAAACAACACAAAAAAAAACACCAGTAAGCAAGAAAGTTAAAGTTCAGTTTCAAAAGTTAAAAAAAGTTTATATGTTCTGTTCTAAAGTTATTATAAAGTTAATAAATTTATTGCGTTGCGGCCTGGTTTTTTCTGTTTTGTTTAGTTTTTTTTACCTTCCAGGTGGACCAACCGATCGACTAGCTGCAGCACTGATGTGCATTCTGACAGAAGCATTGCGCTGCTGTCAGATTACACACAAGATGCGCTGCAAAACGAGATTTCTCCTCTGCAGTAAAAGATACGTTTGCCGAGGCATATGAGCTGAGGAGGTGGCGGTGTTCATATGCTTTGGCAAACACTTTGTATATATAAAAAAATATATATAAATCCCGGCAATGATTTATTCATCCACATCGATTGATGTGAATGGAGAAATCTGGTTTGCCAGGGCATACGAGCTAAGTGGGTATGGATGTTGGGCGGAGCTCCTATGTCCTGGCAGACGCCTTTCCCCTCCTTTTTTTTTATGGGCAGAGATTTTTTCATCCACATTGATCGATGCGAATGAAGAAATCTGTGCCGTTCATTTTTTTCTTACAGCCCAGAGGCTGAACGGAAAAAACAATCTCATTACCTGTATGCTCAATATAAGGAGAATAGCAGAAACTCCTAATGCTGGCCATACATGTAATGATTGCGGCGACCCTCAAATGCCAGGGCAGTACAAACACCCCACAAATGACCCCATTTTGGAAAGAAGACACCCCAAGGTATTCCCTGAGGGGCATATTGAGTCCATGAAAGTTTTAAATTTTTGTCCCAAGTTAGCAGAAATTGAGACTTTGTGAGAGAAAACAAAAAAAATAATCAATTTCCGCTAACTTATGCCCCAAATTTTTTTTTCTATGAACTCGCCAGGCCCCTCATTGAATACCTTGGGGTGTCTTCTT
Source organism: Bufo gargarizans (assembly GCF_014858855.1). Classification (NCBI taxonomy): domain Eukaryota; kingdom Metazoa; phylum Chordata; class Amphibia; order Anura; family Bufonidae; genus Bufo; species Bufo gargarizans. The sequence continues at coordinate 592,712,983 of NC_058082.1, read as the reverse complement.
TCCAAAATGGGGTCACATGTGGGGTATTTATACTGCCCTGGCTTTTTAGGGGCCCTAAAGCGTGAGAAGAAGTCTGGGATCCAAATGTCTAAAATTGCCTTCCTAAAAGGAATTTGGGCACCTTTGCGCATCTAGGCTGCAAAAAAGTGTCACACATGTGGTATCGCCGTACTCAGGAGAAGTTGGGGAATGTGTTTTGGGGTGTCATTTTACATATACCCATGCTGGGTGAGATAAATATATTGGTCGAATGCCAACTTTGTATAAAAAAATGGGAAAAGTTGTCTTTTGCCAAGATATTTCTCTCACCCAGCATGGGTATATGTAAAATGACACCCCAAAACACATTCCCCAACTTCTCCTGAGTACGGCGATACCACATGTGTGACACTTTTTTGCAGCCTAGGTGGGCAAAGGGGCACACATTCCAAAGTGCACCTTTCGGATTTCACCGGTCATTTTTTACAGATTTTGATTGCAAACTACTTCTCACACATATGGGCCCCTAAAATGCCAGGGCAGTATAACTACGCCACAAGTGACCCCATTTTGGAAAGAAGACACCCCAAGGTATTCCGTGGGGGGCATGGCGAGTTCCTAGAATTTTTTTTTTTTGTCGCAAGTTAGTGGAATATGAGACTTTGTAAGGAAAAAAAAATAAAAAAATAAAATAATCATTTTCCGCTAACTTGTGACAAAAAATAAAAAATTCTAGGAACTCGCCATGCCCCTCACGGAATGCCTTGGGTTGTCTTCTTTCCAAAATGGGGTCACTTGTGGTGTAGTTATACTGCCCTGGCATTCTAGAGGCCCTAATGTGTGGTAAGTAGTTTGCAATCAAAATGTGTAAAAAAAGGCCTGTGAAATCCGAAAGGTGCTCTCTGGAATGTGTGCCCCTTTGCCCACCTTGGCTGCAAAAAAGTGTCACACATCTGGTATCGCCGTACTCAGGAGAAGTTGGGGAATGTGTTTTGGGGTGTCATTTTACATATACCCATGCTGGGTGAGAGAAATATCTTGGCAAAAGACAACTTTTCCCATTCTTTTATACAAAGTTGGCATTTGACCAATATATTTATTTTACCCAGCATGGGTATATGTAAAATGACACCCCAAAACACATTCCCCAACTTCTCCTGAGTACGGCGATACCAGATGTGTGACACTTTTTTGCAGCCTAGGTGGGCAAAGGGGCACACATTCCAAAGTGCACCTTTCGGATTTCACCGGTCATTCTTTACAGATTTTGATTGCAAACTTCTTCTCACACATCTGGGCCCCTAGAATGCCTAACCCACATATGACCCCATTTTGGAAAGAAGACACCCCAAGGTATTTTGTGATGGGCATAGTGAGTTCATGGAAGTTTTTTTTTTTGTCACAAGTTAGTGGAATATGAGACTTTGTAAGAAAAAATAAATAAATAAAAAAATCATCATTTTTCGCTAACTTGTGAAAAAAAAAAAAAAAGTTCTATGAACTCACTATGCCCATCAGTGAATACCTTAGGGTGTCTACTTTCCGAAATGGGGTCATTTGTGGGGTGTTTGTACTGTCTGGGCATTGTAGAACCTCAGGAAACATGACAGGTGCTCAGAAAGTCAGAGCTGCTTCAAAAAGCGGAAATTCGCATTTTTGTACCATAGTTTGTAAACGCTATAACTTTTACCCAAACCATTTTTTTTTTTATCAAAGACATGTAGAACAATAAATTTAGCGAAAAATTTATATATGGATGTCGTTTTTTTTGCAAAACTTTACAACTGAAAGTGAAAAATTTCATTTTTTTTGCAAAAAAATCGTTTCGATTAATAACAAAAAAAGTTAAAATGTCAGCAGCAATGAAATACCACCAAATGAAAGCTCTATTAGTGAGAAGAAAAGGAGGTAAAATTAATTTGGGTGGTAAGTTGCATGACCGAGCGATAAACGGTGAAAAGTAGTGTAGTGCAGAAGTGTAAAAAGGGGCCTGGTCATTAAGGGGGTTTCAGCTAGCGGGGTTGAAGTGGTTAACAGTGCCCACCCCTTTAACAATATCCTCCACAGTGCCCACCCCTTTAACATTGACTTACCCTTTAACAGTGACCTTCACAGTGCCCGCCCCTTTAACAGTGACTTCCACAGTGCCCGCCCCTTTACCATTGAGCTCCACAGTTCTTGCCCCTTTAACATTGACCACACCTTTAACAGTGACCTTCACAGTGCCCGTCCCTTTAACAGTGACCTCCACAGTACCCGGCCCTTTAACAGTGACTTCCACAGTGCCCCCCTCTTTAACAGTGACCTCCGCACTGCCTACCCCTTTAATAGTGACCTCCACAGTGTCTGCCCCTTTAACAGTGACCTCCACATTGCCCGTCCATTTAACAGTGACCTCCAGAGTGTCTGTCCCTTTGACAGTGACCTCCACAGTGCCCGCCCGTTTAACATTGACTACCCCTTTAACAGTGACATTCGTAGTGGCCGCCCCTTTAACAGTGACCTTCACAGTGCCCGCCCCTTTAACAGTGATTTCCACAGTGCACGCCCCTTTAACAAAGAGCTTCACAGTGCCCGCCCCTTTAACAGTGACCTCCACAGTGCCTGCCCCTTTAATAATGACCTCCACAGTGTCCGCCCCTTTAACAGTGACCTCCACACTGCCCGTTCCTTTAATAGTGGCCGCCCTTTAACAGTGATCTTCACAGTCCCCGCCCTTTAACAGTGACTTCCACAGTACCTGTCCCTTTAACAATCACCTCCACACTGCCCGTTCCTTTAATAGTGGCCGCCCTTTAACAGTGATCTTTACAGTCCCCGCCCTTTAACAGTGACTTTCACAGTACCTGTCCCTTTAACAGTCACCTCCACAGTGCCCGCCCTTTTGGCATTGACCACCCCTTTAACAGTGACCTTCATAATGACCGCCCCTTTAACAGTGACCTCCACAGTACCCATCCCTTTAACAGTGACTTCCACAGTGCCCTCCCCGTTAACACTGAACTCCACAGCGGACGTCCGTTTAATAGTGGCCCCTGGCCCCATGCACGTAGCAGTGTAGCTGTGCCGTAATTCGTCATATGACTGAATATTTAAGGATCTGCGAACTGCTAAAACCTGTGATTAGTTGTTATGGCAACCTGGAGTAGGACCTGTGAGCTTCTATTTGCTAATAAGGGACATGTGACCGTGTAAATAACAGTTCGGATTTAAGTGAAGGCTTGCTAGCTTCTATTGGCTAATGCAGATAATTTTTGGGGAATATCTCAGGAACAGTAAGTCCTACAGAGTCTAAAACCTTCCCGGACACCTGATGTACCTGTATGCCCAATTTGGTGAAGATCGGTCCAGTCATTTGGTCGCGCATAAAGAACGTCCAGACAGACTGACAGAAATTAATTTTTATATATAGAGATAGGGAGTGAAGGACAGATCACTGTGAAACATGACACTAAGACAGCGGGCATGCTGACTAGGATTTATGGTAGTGCCGCACTCTGAGATACAACTGTCAGGTTTAGATAGGTTAGTAGATGGAGGAAGCACAAGTAGTAGTTCTGTTCTTGAAAGATTAGAGAGAGGACATGATGTTAGAGACAGTAGACAGACAATTACTAGTGTTTTGTAATACTGCAGGGGTGATGTCACGGGATTAAGTATATAGTTGTGGCTTGTCAGCATGAAGTTGGCACTGCTAACCAAATCTACTGATAGTCTGTCCAATGGGGGCTGTGTAGAGAGAAAAAAGAAAAAGACCTAGGACTGAACCCTGAGGAACCCCCAAATGCAAGCTGAAGAAAAGTAGTGCAGCAAATAATACTCGGAAAGAGCGGTCAGAGAAATAAAAAGAGGACCAAGAGAGAACAGTGTCCTTAAGACCAATAGATTGAAGCATTGTGAGTAGGAGTTGGTGGTTCTCACCGTTAAATGCCGCAGAGAGATCCAGAAGAATAAGTAGATAGTAGTAACTGTTAGTTTTTGCTGTCAGGAGACGATGTGGCATTTTGGTAAGGGCAGTTTCTGTAGAGTGCAGAAACCAGATTGTAAGAGGTCAAGGAGAGTTAACAGAGAGACAGTGGATGAGGCGAGAGTAGACCAGGCTTTCCAGAAGTTTAGAGTTGAAGGGGAGATTAGAGACTAGTTGGTAGTTAGGGTGGTATTACACTGCGCTAGCACATCCATCAACGCTCATTTGCACTGGCCTAATTCCACAGGTTGATGCCAACTTTGAATTTAGGAGGAACGATTGCTACTGCAGTCATTCCTTCCTCATTCTCTTCTATTGATTATCGCCAGCACATCCCTGATTACACAGTGAGATGTGATACCGATAATCAGGCATCTTCCATCCTGATGAAAGATGTCTATTAGCCAATGAACTAGCATCTGCTCATTCATCGGCTGCTTGATTATAGGGTCATTTTTCAAGAATGAGCTTTCGTATGGAACTTGTTCCCGATAATTGGTCTGAAATTGCGCTGTGTAATAAGGCCTTTAGTTCTGCAGGACAATAGTACATTGTATGTACTGTACAGCATCATGAAGAAGGTCTTATCTTTTTCATCGTTTTTTTTCTATGTCAGAATTTGCTAAATCACCTTTAGTTTTGTGTTCATTTTTATTCTCATTTTTCTTATTTTGAGTTGACATTTTGTGGGCTTCTGAACCAATTACTAGCTTTTCATACAGTTATGGTCTAAAGTTAAAATGTTTTTAACTTATAATGGTCGTTCCAGAACCAATTAATATTGTATCCTGAGGGAACGCTGTGTACAATATAAATGTCTGAGCTACAGAAAGAGGAAAAATCTCTCTTTCTTTTCCTGGTGATAAACACGGTAATGAGACTCACTTAGTGTAATGATAGGAAAGCTTGACAGGATATATTATTTACTATGCTTGCTCCTCGTTTTCATTCTCCAGTTAAATGTAGAGAGAGCTTAAGTAGATGCACATTAATGTCATTCAGGGATATGCAAAATAACAGAATATTTGCTTTACCCGAAGGAGTGCATTTGAGAATGATTAATTTTCTTAATAATACTCAATTAGCAAACGGTATATCATCAAAGAGAAATAATTATGCAGAGCATGACATTATTGCAGAATATTAATAAATGCTAAACACTTTAAACCATTAGAGTTAAAAATATAATCATATCTTAAGAACCTCTTCCTTCTTTACCCTATTCTCGTCCCAGGAAGCATCCGTTTTGTTTCTTCTTCTGTTTCTCTTTCATTTATATGTTAATATAGTTATTTAAACTGTGTTGTGAAAAAATATCCCTTCCTCTACGTTTGCTTCTTTTTTTGACAGTAAACCAAACACCTGAGAATCAAAGACACATATATCTGTCACGGCTGAGGATGGGGAAAACCCTCAGCCGTGCGATGACGGAAGATGTTAATGGCTGCTCGGCCAGGACGACAGAATTAGGGAGCAGGTCACCTCCAAACGCATCCCTAATCCGACCCTAACTCCTAGCTGCATGAGCCGACCTTGAAGGTAGGAGGGCCCATGCTCAGGAACCTCGGATCCCTACTCACCCTCCGACCGATCCCTGAACTAGGAGTAGGGTAAGACGACCTGTTCCTTCTGGATACGGAGGAACAGGAGTCTCACTGGCCAAGCTGCAAGGAAGAGGGGAACACAAACAGACCTATGGCTATGGCAGGTGAACTGCACTAGTTCCAGCCACCTGCCACAGCCTTGCTGACTGGATCCCTGTGCTGGCAAGCTGATGTCCACACAGAATACAAAATGAGCACAGCACACACACATCCACACACAGGAACCCAGATCCATAGCTGCACCAAATAACAAAAGGAAAACATCAACTGAACATCACATAAACTTATGACCACAAGGGTGGCCCCCACTGGCAGATGGAATTACCAGGAGGATGTCTCCAGCAAAGCATGGCTGAAGAACCCCTCAGCTTCAGATCTCCAAAGAGGCTTTATAGCTCAAAGCGGCCACACCCACACAGACACACACAGGAGAGGGAATTAACCCTTCCAACACTAACCAGGGAAGTGAAACCACTTAAAGGGGAAGTGTCCAAACGAACATCACACTGCAGCTGTTACCGCAGGCAACGACATGCGTGGCAACCATGTCCTGGGAGTCAGCCAGAAGGCCGAGACACTGCCACCACATGTACACCATACGAAACGTTGCCACGGGCAGCCACAGTGAAGGGAAGTGTCACAGTGCGCACCTAACATAACACCTAGTGCACACCAGACATACAAAGTGCATAACATACACACACACCCAATCAGGAGTTACCGCATGCACTTGACAGCAAGCTGCCCAGCAACAGCTCAGGCTGCTATACTGCCAAGTACAACCACGTTACCAGCGGCAACCACACGCGAGGCAACAAACAGCAGCCCTCACCATGTGGTTGACAATAAAACCAAACCCAGGCAACTGCATGCGGATCCTGAGTCACGACCATGACCATGGTCGTGACAATATCATAGTGGCTGGCTATGCAGCTCTATAGGGCACTTGCAGAGAAGGGCTGATTCTAGGTTGGTCTCATCCTTATATTAATGATATTGAGAGCCTTTACAGGAATGTGGTCTCCACAAGTACTCCAGTGTCAGCAAACAGGTAAATGTAAATTTTGTACTCAAAAAATGTCACGAACTATGGATCCGACCGCTCCGGATCCCACAGCTGTGACGTAGTGGTCTGTGACGGAGTCTGCGCACACACAGAGACCTCACGTGACCGGGGTATTACCATTCGGCTAACACCCCCCACTACACCTCGGTAACTGCCACCACGTGGGTTCCCGGTCCACGAGCCGACTATCCGGGTCATTCACTATCACACAGATCAGTGGATGAACCGGATATCACTTACTGACCAACCGCAGTCAATCACCCCCAGCTACAATTCCTAACTGCAATTTAACTAACTACCTGGTAACGTCTCTTCAAAGGCAAGGTACGTTGTTCAGCAGCTTAGAATATGGAGGACTTGGCTATTTAGATTTTATAATCTTTAATAAGCGGTAAAAAGCAGTGCATACAAGTCTAATGAAAATGACTATAAATCTACAGAATAATAATAACAATATAAATAATCACGACAGTTCAAATGAAAGGGAAAAAGATGAAAGAATACTTAGTTTCTCTGGAGGGTTTCAGATGGTCGTTCATATGTCCTTTTTGAATCCTTGCAAACCCCTTTTCAGTATGTATCAGGGGAGACCCTCAAAGTTCCTCTGATACAGGGATATGCCGTCAATGTCCAATTAAGTGTCTGGTGATGTTCCATGGGTCTCTCTCCTCTGTCCTTGTGCACAGATTTTTATGAACTCTCCCATGGGCAGGAGACTTACTCCTGTCAGCCAATGGCAGCAGAGTGACTGTGAAGCCTAGGGATTGGCCTCCAAGTGTTTTATGACCCCATCAAAGTTCAGTTCCTACAATGAGGATTATACTTAAGCCCGTATCTCCTTGATACATCGGCATATTTTTATACAGAATACATATTTGCGATCCTTATTTATTTACCTACAGAATGAGACCACACACGGTAATGCTGGGACCTATAGTTCTTCTACCACCCATAGGTCAGCTACAGAATCACATCCTCTAGTCATATTTGATACCCAATTAACCACAATACTCTGTAGAGCCTGGATCTGGTGTCAGAAAGGGCATAAGTTGATTCATAAATGAAATATGAAAGTGGACTGGTTTTATGCCCAGAGCTAATTAAGGGCTATTAGCTCTCCTCAAACCAGACCTGGAAATTAATGACGTCACGCTCCAGCCAGGCTTGACAGCGAGCTGATCTTATCTTACAGGACAGGATGGGCTGGGTCTGGTATAGCCTTTATGACCTTTTTTAGCTGGCCTCAAAGAGTAGTGGTAATAAAAGTGTCCATCTATATCATAGGTGACCCAGGCTTCGGGAAGATGAGAGTTCACAGTTTTTTTTACATATGCCAGAAGCATACAAGATGTCTACCCAGAGGAATTATGTATGTATGCCGGCACACCTCCCTCTTTTAAAAGGTTGCCTGGGGAAATGGCCACAAGCCTATTCCACAGCAACCCAGCCGTCTCCGGCCGATTCTCCCTGCCGCGACAACCCGTCGGCATTTCCATGTAAACTACCTTTTCTGTGCTGCACGGTGAAGTTGTACTGCTGCAAAATCAGGCTCCATCTCAGCAGTTTCGCATTGTCTCCTGCGAGACGTGCCAACCAGCTGAGGGGATTGTGATCAGTGATCACTGTGAAATTGCGTCCATACAGGTAGTGTTGTAGCTTTTGCAGGGACCACACAATAGCTAAACACTCCTTCTCTATTGTGGAGTAGCTGGTCTCCCTGGCCAGTAACTTACGGCTCAGGTATAGTACAGGATGCTTCTCCCCGGCCTGGTTCACCTGACTCAGTACTGCACCCAGACCAAAGGCGGAAGCATCCGTGTGGACCACAAACTTCCGAGTGAAATCTGGGGCCTGAAGCACAGGAGCACTGGCTAGTGCATCCTTCAGGGCCTGGAAGCCTTGCTCGCATTCCGGCGTCCATGACACCATCCTGGGCAGCTTCTTCTTGGTCAAGTCTGTCAGAGGCTTGGCCAGGGCGCTATAGTTCGGGATGAACTTCCTATAGTACCCGGCCGTTCCCAAGAAAGACATGACCTGCTTCTTGGTGAGAGGTGTTGGCCATCTCGTAATGGCTTTCACCTTCTCTATTTCAGGCCTCAGTATGCCTCCTCCTACTCTGTGGCCTAAGTAAGTGACCTCATTCATGCCCAGCTGGCACTTGCTAGGCTTAACAGTTAGTCCAGCCGCAGCAAGTTTGTCCAGTACTTGTGACAGGTGCACCAGATGCTCCTTCCACGTGGGGCTATACACGGCAATGTCGTCTAGCACATTCTTCTAGTCCTTCCAGCAAGTCTTTCACAAGCCTTTGAAAGGTGGCTGGCGCATTCTTCATCCCAAACGGCATTACAGTAAATTCGTATAAGCCGAAAGGGGTGATGAAGGCCGACTTCTCCTGAGCCTCCGAGGTCAGGGGAATCTGCCAATACCCCCTGCTCAGGTCCATGATTGTCAGGTTAGAAGAAAAGTTGGCGGGTGCCGCGCTAATTTATAAAGCAGTATAAGAGATCTGGAACCAAAAATACAATGTGCCAAGTTCGTATTCTACACAGGTGAAAATCACAAATCCATAAAACAATGGTACACAGGCGGATCTCACAAGTCTATATGTAACCTGTGAAGATTGTCAGCAACCTTTTGCTCAGCTACGCATATGTAAAGACGGTTGCCTCACGTCTAATAATCCACATGCGGTAAAACTGATGTCCGCCTCCAATATGTGATGAAATCCCCCTTTGTGGCAACAGTCGCACGGAACACCTGATCCGAAACAGTCCAGATTACCTTGATAAAGGACAGAAAGAGATTGCGCAATACCCTCGGGATTTAGAAGTAAGAAAATTTTAATCTACTTACAAAAAAGCAGTTTTTCACATGCTTGTAAAATGCCCGACCCGGGTTTCGCACTTAGCTTCGTCAGGGGCTGCGGTGCAAATGCCGCCAAAGGTCAACACATATATAGCAATCCTTAACCCCGGAACAAGTACGGACTTCCGTTTGTCCGGCAATGTATTTAAACATTTTAAAAAAAAAGAAATACTAAAATTGCTGAATTAAGTTCTAAAGACTTATACATTGGCAATGGTATAAAATAACAATGAAATACAAACAATGTAAAATAGTATTAAACATAGTCAAAAACTTGCTTACGAAGTAAAACATGTAAAATATGATAAAATAATAATATTTTCGGATCAAACCATACAGACAGATTTTATATCCCATTCGATATTATGTCCATTTGGCTGCAATGTATTCATATCATAAATCCATTGCGCCTCCCTTTTATTAATCTGTGTGGCGGGATTACCTCCACGCCAGTGACGTTTCACCAATTCTACACCACAAAATTTAAGACCCATAGGATCTTTCTGATGGAACTTTTTATAGTGTGCAGAGACACTATGAGTCTCGAGTCCTTTTTTAATATTTTTAATATGTTCAGCAACTCGGACTTTTAATTTTCTCAGTGTTCTTCCAATGTACTGGAGACCACACGGACACTCCAGCACGTAAATAACTCCCATTGATTCACATGAGATGTTTCCACTGATTTTTTTTAGAGATAGATTTGGAGGTAGACACAATATCGTCTTTTCTAATCATTTTTTTATCCTCTCTTGAGCGGTTTCTGCAGCATGGACAGAAGCCGCACCAAGTGAAGCCATTACGCAATTTCGGTGTGCCAGAAGACTCTCTCACGTAACTGTGCACAATACGGTTTCTGACAGTAGGGGCTCTTCTAAATATAAAGGGCGGTTTTTTGGGGATGAGTTCTCCTATAACTGTATCATTTAGCAAAACTTTCCAATTATTTTGAATTATCCTTTTAATATGGGGGCAATTAATAGAGTAGGTGGTTGAAAAGGCAAACTTATATTTTTCTTTGATCTGTGTTCTATCTTCCGCAGACACCTTCTTTTTAATAGTACCCAAATTTTCCAACTTAATTTCTTCCTTCTGATTTAATAGGACTTCCTTTTTATATCCCTTTTCTACAAATCTATTCACTATGATGTCACTTTGTGTCTCATAATCCTCAATACTGGTACAGTTTCTTTTTATGCGTTTCAATTGTCCCTTCGGCACATTGCAGATCCACGGTTCATGATGGCAGCTATTTCTTTCAATATAACCCTTGCGGTCAGTGGGCTTAAAATAAGTGACAGTTTTTATCTTTCTTTCATCTACCCTAATCTCCAGATCTAAAAAATGTATAGTGTTTCTATTAACATCATGGGTAAAATGAATATTCCACTTATTCGCATTAATTTGGGAAATAAACCCCATTAACCCTATCTCCGTCCCATACCAAATGCCGATACAATCATCTATGTACCTCCTCCAGAGTTGGAGACTACCACCCTCCATCTCATCCTTAATGATCAAAGAAAAATATAAGTTTGCCTTTTCAACCACCTACTCTATTAATTGCCCCCATATTAAAAGGATAATTCAAAATAATTGGAAAGTTTTGCTAAATGATCCAGTTATAGGAGAACTCATCCCCAAAAAACCGCCCTTTATATTTAGAAGAGCCCCTACTGTCAGAAACCGTATTGTGCTCAGTTACGTGAGAGAGTCTTCTGGCACACCGAAATTGCGTAGTGGCTTCACTTGGTGCGGCTTCTGTCCATGCTGCAGAAACCGCTCAAGAGAGGATAAAAAAATGATTAGAAAAGACGATATTGTGTCTACCTCCAAATCTATCTCTAAAAAAATCAGTGGAAACATCTCATGTGAATCAATGGGAGTTATTTACGTGCTGGAGTGTCCGTGTGGTCTCCAGTACATTGGAAGAACACTGAGAAAATTAAAAGTCCGAGTTGCTGAACAAATTAAAAATATTAAAAAAGGACTCGAGACTCAGTGTCTCTGCACACTATAAAAAGTTCCATCAGAAAGATCCTATGGGTCTTAAATTTTGTGGTGTAGAATTGGTGAAACGTCACTGGCGTGGAGGTAATCCCGCCACACAGATTAATGAAAGGGAGGCGCAATGGATTTATGATATGAATACATTGCAGCCAAATGGACATAATATCGAATGGGATATAAAATCTGTCTGTATGGTTTGATCCGAAAATATTATTATTTTATCATATTTTACATGTTTTACTTCGTAAGCAAGTTTTTGACTATGTTTAATACTATTTTACATTGTTTGTATTTCATTGTTATTTTATACCATTGCCAATGTATAAGTCTTTAGAACTTAATTCAGCAATTTTAGTATTTTTTATTTTTTTAAATGTTTAAATACATTGCCGGACAAACGGAAGTCCGTACTTGTTCCGGGGTTAAGGATTGCTATATATGTGTTGACCTTTGGCGGCATTTGCACCGCAGCCCCTGACGAAGCTAAGTGCGAAACCCGGGTCGGGCATTTTACAAGCATGTGAAAAACTGCTTTTTTGTAAGTAGATTAAAATTTTCTTACTTCTAAATCCCGAGGGTATTGCGCAATCTCTTTCTGTCCTTTATCAAGGTAATCTGGACTGTTTCGGATCAGGTGTTCCGTGCGACTGTTGCCACAAAGGGGGATTTCATCACATATTGGAGGCGGACATCAGTTTTACCGCATGTGGATTATTAGACGTGAGGCAACCGTCTTTACATATGCGTAGCTGAGCAAAAGGTTGCTGACAATCTTCACAGGTTACATATAGACTTGTGAGATCCGCCTGTGTACCATTGTTTTATGGATTTGTGATTTTCACCTGTGTAGAATACGAACTTGGCACATTGTATTTTTGGTTCCAGATCTCTTATACTGCTTTATAAATTAGCGCGGCACCCGCCAACTTTTCTTCTATTTTGTATTAAGGATTTTGAACCTATCCTATTAAGGGCACCGCAGCTGACTGTTCATTAGTCCACACCCACTAATTTGCTTCTGTTTGCCATGATTGTCAGGTAGCTGGCTCCTGCCAACTTATCTAACAGTTCATCAATCCTGGGCATGGGGTAAGCATCCGAGGTTGTGATGGCATTCAGTTTCCGATAATCCACACAGAACCTGGTTGTCTGATCTTTCTTCGGGACCAGAACCACCGGTGAGGCCCAAGCGCTGTGGGATTTCTGAATGACCCCGAGCTGCTTCATCTCCTCGATCTCCCTCCTGAAGTCTGCCTGGACCTCCAGTGAGACACGGTAGGCGGACTGCTTTGTGGGAGCATGTGTACCTGTTGGTACATGATGGACTGCAAGGTGAGTTCTCCCGGGTTTCCCTGTCAAAGTGTCACGGTGAGCCGTCAACACTTCTAAGAGCTGAGATCTCTGCTGGGACGAGAGTTGAGGGTTGAGGGTAAAGTCCACCTCCAACTCTCGAGTGTCAGCTAGCAGATCTAGTAGGGGGTCGGCCTCCTCCCTTTCGGGCAGGCTGCAAACCGGCATAACATGTGGCGTTCTCTCGTGATGCTCCTTGAGCATGTTGACGTGAAACGTCTTCTGTCTCCTACCTCACTCTCCAAGGCCCACCACATAATTTACCTTACTCAGACATTTGACAATGGGGTACGGCCCTTCCCATGCAGCTTGCAGTTTGTTTTGCCGCATTGGCAGCAGGACATAGACCTTCTGCCCCTCCTGGTAGATTCTCTCTCGGGCAGTGCGGTTATACCACTGCTTCTGTTTGCTTTGGGCCTGCACCATATTCTCCTGTACCAGACCTACCAGCGACTCCATTTTGTCTCGGAACCTGAGGACATAGTCTACTACAGAGACTTCAGTTCCGGCAACCTTGCCTTCCCAAGTCTCTCTGATTAGGTCTAGGTGACCTCTTACTCGTCGACCATACAGGAGTTCGAAGGGCGAAAACCCGGTTGACTCCTGGGGAACCTCTCTGTAGGCAAATAGCAGGTGAGGTAGATATCGTTCCCAGTCCTTCCCTTGCGCCTCCACAAACGTCTTCAGCATCTGCTTCAACGTCCCGTTGAAGCGCTCACAGAGGCCGTTTGTTTGTGGGTGGTAAAGGCTGGCTACAATATGGTTCACCTGTATTTTCCTACAGAGCCCCTGCATTAGTTCAGACATGAACTGAGGTCCTTGGTCGCTGAGAAGCTCAGCTGGGAACCCCACTCTCGTGAAGATCCCCAGCAGGGCGTCTGCAACCTTGTCCGCCCTAATGGAGGATAATGCCACTGCTTCCGGGTAGCGCGTCGTGTAATCCACCAGGGTTAATATGAACCGTTTACCCGAACTGCTGGGGATAGCCAGTGGACCAATGATGTCCACGGCCACCCTCCTGAAGGGTTCATCAATTATCGGTAAGGGATTCAATGGAGCTCGGTGACGGTCTCCAGCTTTGCCAACTCGCTGACAGGTGTCGCAGGACCTGCAGTACTTGGCGACATCTGCCCCGAGGCCAGGCCAGAAAAAATTCTGCATCACCCGGGACTTTGTTTTGGTTATTCCCAGGTGACCAGCTAAGGGGATCTCATGAGCCACTTGCAGTAATTGTTCCCTGAACCGCACAGGTACAATGAGCTGCCTCTTGAGTGGCCCCACCCTACTGTCACTGTGGGAGATGTCCTCCTTATACAGTTTCCCATTGTCCCAACACACTCGGTATTTGTCTCCCTCAGTGGGAGGGCTGGCAGCTAACCCTCTTAGCTGCTCCAAGGTAGGGTCATCTCTCAGGGCCTGCTCAAAGGCGGTACTACAAGTCCCAGCCAGCTGTCCTGTGGCGAACAGGGACAGTGGCTGAGGCTCTGACGCGGTTAAGTCCACGGGGTCCGAACCGGTGGAAGGGGACACTTCCACTTGCTCTTCCCCAATGGAGCGTTCCGCTGCGGCTTTTGCAGCCCTGCGAGTGACGGGCAACACAGGCACAATAATGTCATCACATTTAACATTTGCACAACTTGAATCAGTTAAACACATGTCCGCTACCTGTGTACATACACCCGCCATCCCCTCTACATCTCCTGTCATAGGAGAACTGCTCCCACACACCCCACCTCCCACCTCCCGAGGTCCATCCCCAAGGTTATCTGATGTTACGCAAACATCCTTGCACAGTACCTCGGTATGTCCAGGGACCTCCATAGGGACGGGTGAGTCCTGTGTGCTTCCAGGGGGCACGTAGCACGAGACCAATCGTCCTAGGTCAGTGCCTAATAAAACATTTGTGGGGATCTCCGCAGAGACTCCCGCCTCCCTTACTCCACTCCCAGCCCCCCAATCAAGGAAAACACGAGCTAGGGGAACATTAGGGCTCACCCCCCCAACTCCCGTGATGGTGAGGCTTTTGCCGGGAATAAGGTCTGCGTCATCCACTAGTTCAGGCCGAACTAGTGTGACTTCGACTCCTGTATCGCGGAAGCCTGTGGTGCACTGGTTGCCCACAGTAACCGACTGTAGATTGTCTGCGGTGTGTCTTGCAGCTCCATTCACTAACAGCACAGATGATGGGTTGCGGGCAAGCTTGCCAGGGGGTGCTGTCTTCTTCTCCGGGCACGAGTGGCTGAGGTGTCCTGGCTTGCCGCACGCATAACACTTGCGCACGTCTGTCGGTGCTGGCTTGACTCCTTCAGGTCTTTGTGCAGGCCTGTGAAAGGGTCGCTGGACAGGAATCAACAAAGCTGGCCGGGAGGAAGAAGCAGATGAAGAGGTTCCTCCCAGACGGGACAGAGTGTCTTTGAATGCCCGAGTGCTGGGCATGGCGACATATTCATCGGCTACCTCGGCCGCCTCTCGCGCACTCTTTGGCTTGTGCTCACATACATATTTTTGCACATCTGTGGGGCAATTGGAGACAAACTGTTCTCGGACCATCAGATCCGCCAGGGACTGCTTGGTGTCCTCTGTGAGGGGATCAGACCACTGTTGGAAGGTGGTCTGCAACTTGCCCAGATGGTCCATAAAAGTATCTCCGGGCCCTCTCCGCAGGGACCGGAACCGTAAACGGTAAGTCTCTGGAGTCAGCTGGTACTTGACCAGAATAGCCTTTTTGATGACCGCGTAACTGGTACGCTCTGCTAATGGTAGTCCGACCAGGGCCTCCATAGCTTTGCCCTTCAGTGCGGACATTAGATGTCCCGCCCACTGTGGCTCTGGTACCTGGTACTGCTGGCATGAGGTTTCAAAAGCATGCAGGAAAAGATCAATGTCACAGTTCTCTGACTCCATCACAGGCAGTTTCGGCTTGACCATCAGGGATGGGCCTGTGGATGTGGCATGCCGGTCGGACCCCTGAAGCTGTACTCGGGCCAGGTCCAGTTCATGCCTGCGGACAGCTTCCCGTTCTGCAGCCTCGCGCTCAGCCTTGCGCTCTGCAGCCTCGAGCTCAGCCTTGCGCTCTGCCCGACGTGCCTCCAGCAGCCGAAAATATAAGTCTGGGTTACTGAGAATTAGTTGATCCAGCCCATTTTGGGATGGCATAGAGACAGAGTTATGTCCAGCTAGAGGACTGTAAGCCCCAGCAGGCTGTCCTCCTCCCAGTTCATCATCCTTATTCTGGAAGGGGTCACCTGGCTCAGGGGCCCCAGAGTCTCCTCCATTCTCTGAATCCTGCAGGGATGACTCTTGACTCCTCCGTGCACATAACTCCTGGATAAGGACAGTCTTATTTTTCCCATATACTTGGATGCCTATGTGCTCACACAGAGCTGTGATATCAGCCACGCTCAGGACGTCATAATTCACGGATTCGGACATTATTGCCAAATAAAAGATAGGACAGAGAACAAGAGAGAGGGGAGGGTACTGTCGTGAATTATTATTCTATCAAAACTAATGCACTGTGCTTCGCCTTCCAGAATTTTTTAATCCTTTAGTACAGAGTTATGGACATAACTTCATGCACTAATATTCTAAGCATACAGAATCCCGTAAGCTGCCACCAGAAAATGTCACGAACTATGGATCCGACCGCTCCGGATCCCACAGCTGTGACGTAGTGGTCTGTGACGGAGTCTGCACACACACAGAGACCTCACGTGACTGGGGTATTACCATTCGGCTAACACCCCCCACTACACCTCGGTAACTGCCACCACGTGGGTTCCCGGTCCACGAGCCGACTATCCGGGTCATTCACTATCACACAGATCAGTGGATGAACCAGATATCACTTACTGACCAACCGCAGTCAATCACCCCCAGCTACAATTCCTAACTGCAATTTAACTAACTACCTGGTAACGTCTCTTCAAAGGCAAGGTACGTTGTTCAGCAGCTTAGAATATGGAAGACTTGGCTATTTAGATTTTATAATCTTTAATGAGCGGTAAAAAGCAGTGCATACAAGTCTAATGAAAATGACTATAAATCTACAGAATAATAATAACAATATAAATAATCACGACAGTTCAAATGAAAGGGAAAAAGATGAAAGAATACTTAGTTTCTCTGGAGGGTTTCAGATGGTCGTTCATATGTCCTTTTTGAATCCTTGCAAACCCCTTTTCAGTATGTATCAGGGGAGACCCTCAAAGTTCTTCTGATACAGGGATATGCCGTCAATGTCCAATTAAGTGTCTGGTGATGTTCCATGGGTCTCTCTCCTCTGTCCTTGTGCACAGATTTTTATGAACTCTCCCATGGGCAGGAGACTTACTCCTGTCAGCCAATGGCAGCAGAGTGACTGTCAATCCTAGGGATTGGCCTCCAAGTGTTTTATGACCCCATCAAAGTTCAGTTCCTACAATGAGGATTATACTTAAGCCCGTATCTCCTTGATACATCGGCATATTTTTATACAGAATACATATTTGCGATCCTTATTTATTTACCTACAGAATGAGACCACACACGGTAATGCTGGGACCTATAGTTCTTCTACCACCCATAGGTCAGCTACAGAATCACATCCTCTAGTCATATTTGATACCCAATTAACCACAATACTCTGTAGAGCCTGGATCTGGTGTCAGAAAGGGCATAAGTTGATTCATAAATGAAATATGAAAGTGGACTGGTTTTATGCCCAGAGCTAATTAAGGGCTATTAGCTCTCCTCAAACCAGACCTGGAAATTAATGACGTCACGCTCCAGCCAGGCTTGACAGCGAGCTGATCTTATCTTACAGGACAGGATGGGCTGGGCCTGGTATAGCCTTTATGACCTTTTTTAGCTGGCCTCAAAGAGTAGTGGTAATAAAAGTGTCCATCTATATCATAGGTGACCCAGGCTTCGGGAAGATGAGAGTTCACAGTTTTTTTTACATATGCCAGAAGCATACAAGATGTCTACCCAGAGGAATTATGTATGTATGCCGGCACACTCAAGTCCTAAAAATTAGAAGTGGGTCCCAAGATCTCCTGTCACTGGTGAATGTGGTGGTGTCAAGCAGAATCTGAAGGAGACCCAATACTTTATCGTTTGTATCTGACACCCATCCTCTATGAAGGACACTCCCAAGAAGAACATCTAAGGGACCTATAGACATCTTTGGCCTCAGCTGCATTTTAAGGTTATCTAAAAAGTAAGGCAGAACTCGCTCAAGTTTCTTTATATGCATATTAAGGAACCATCAGAAAATCTGATTTGGTCAATGCATTTTACTCCAAGTCTTTAAAGGGGTATTCTGGTTAGAGAACGTTATCCCCAAACCATAGGATAGGGATAACTATTAGATCAGTGGGGGTCCTGATTGATATGTCCGCTCTTAGCTTAGCGAAGCAGGAGTTAGTAAACCTCCCGGGGACACAGGCAGGAGCATCAATATGCCCATACTCACTGCTGCGACCCCATTCATATATTGTCATGTCCATACTCCGTACACCACTGAGCTGTCAGTGGTGTACAGAGAAGTGAATTTCAAGCACACAGGGAATGATGCGCTTTAGTGGGGTAAAACTGTAATAAAAATATTTTCAGCATACTAATGTAATTATTGTTGCACTACTGCTATTTAATAGCAACACCATGCAATCCGTTTTGCACACCGAGTGAAGAAAGACCCTTGGATGATGTCACTTGCTGTTTTTGTGAGGCAGTTCCTCGATGGCAGTGTGAGTGCACAGTCTGAGAACAAGAGTGTTTATCACAGCTCTGCAAGTTAGAGGAACTTTTACCCACACCCCTGACTCTGAGAGACTGCGTGACTGGCATGGTCATCACCTGGTAATTGGTTGGAGCGCCTGAGGGGGTAGGATTCCTAAATTAAGAGCAGGCTGCACACTCAGAGTAAGGGTCCATTCACACGTCCATAAGTGTTCCTGTGGTTCCGCAAAACACGGACACTGGCAATGTGCATTCCGCAATTTGCGGACCGCAAATCGCCTGCACTATAATAGAAAATGTCTAATCTTGTCCGCAATTGCGGACAAGAATAGGACATGTTCTTTTTTTTGCGGAAACGGAAGCACGGATGCGGAAGTGTGGATCCGCAAATGCGGATGCGGACAGCACATTCCGGCCCCATTGAAAATGAATTGGTCTGCACCCGTTCCGCAAAATTGCGGAATGGATGCGGACCCATTTTGCGGACGTGTGAATGGACCCTAAGAGAGACTGATTCCTGAGTAAACCATGCATAGGCCCGAGTGAGGCTGCATACTAGAGTAGCAAACAGGGTATAAGACACCGCTGCAAAGAGAGCACAAAAGTGGTGTCCTGAAGCTAAAACTTTTTAGTTTTTTTATCAATATACTTATATGAGGTCTTATTTTTTTGCAGGACAAGTTGTGGTTTTTAATGCACCATTTTGGGTACATATAATGAATGATTAAAGCCAGCTGTTTAGCTAAAAAAAACAACAACTTTGTTTACGTCAGTAAATAGGCGTATTAGTGGTCAATAATGGGTTAAGTACTTGGTGACTGTGCAAAATGGAGGCTGTAACTGTGCCTCTTATAAAACTGTGTGCTTCCATTGTTGAAGAAATACTTCTGTTACCGCTATCCACTACCATTTTGCTGCCATGTTCCTATATATTTCACCTGTGCAAAGAGACTATACTAAGTCCTCTGTACCAAACATAATTGCTACAATAAGTTCTTCAGTAGTCTTCTTCTCTGCTCTACTCCGGTGTGACCTCCATCGCTCTCTCCACATATCATCACAGAGTCCCAT
Source organism: Bufo gargarizans (assembly GCF_014858855.1). Taxonomy (NCBI): domain Eukaryota; kingdom Metazoa; phylum Chordata; class Amphibia; order Anura; family Bufonidae; genus Bufo; species Bufo gargarizans. Next base: position 592,693,350 of record NC_058082.1, on the reverse strand, counting down.
GGTGGATGGTAGGGGGCCCTTCTCCTGCACCCCAACCAGGTCATATCCAAGAATAAAGGATTTTGACTACAGCAGTGGTGAGTGCCGCCCCTCTTTTTGCTTTTCTTCTCCATTTTCACAGGTCATATCCTTGCTTGGTTAAGCTGCGTATGTTTGTGTATGGAACCAGAATATGTACACATTCATTTTGAGTCACTCTCTAATCTTTCTTCTTTTCATTGCATACAGGACATATAATTATTAAAGGGGTCTTCTGGGATCTAGATACTGATGACCTATCTTCAGGATATTGCATGTTGGCCTGAAGGTGGAAGGGATTGACAAAGGCATTTGGTTTGAGTGCTGTTGCTTTCTGGAGTTTACTATTCTCAGGATAGGTCATCAATTTCAGACCATTGGGGTGCTAACACCCCCCCCCCACCACCACCGATAAGCGGTTCTGGGTATGGAGGAAGCAGAAGGCCTTGTGCACCGTTCAATGACCTGTCAGGTTACTGCAGCTCTGTTCCCATTCACTGCTGCACTATTTTGTCTGGTAAAATGGTGCACACCACAATGGAAACCCAATCGACCCCATTATAGTCAACTACTATTATTATACCTACTTATATAGCGCTGCTATATTCCGCAGCGCTTTAAAGACATTAGTATCAGACTGTCCCCAATGGGGCTCACAATCTAGGTTCCCTATCAGTATGTCTTTGAAGTGTGGGAGGAAACCAGACTACCTGGAGGGAACCCACGCAAACATGGAGAGAACATACAAACTCCGTGCAGATGTTCTCCTTGGTCAGATTCAAACCCAGGACCCCAGTGATAGACCTGTCTCTGGCTTGCATTCTATTTTTCTGTTCCTGTGACAGAACTGCAGAATGCTCAATACAGATGTGCTCAAATCCTTATTCATACATTTTAAGGAGGACCGATAGAGGAATAGAACAATGCAGATTCCTAAGTACTGATGCTCCAGAATTGTTATTTTATGCAAATATTTCATAAAATAGGAAGCAGTCAGGACTAGTGATGATCGAGCACCAAAGTATTTGGGTGTTCGGGCCGAACACATTGCTATATTCGTGTGTTCGGCCGAGCACCCGAGTATAATGGAAGTCAATGGGAAACAACCAGGCACCCCCTGAGGGGAAGGTGCCTGGTTCATTGGAAAAGGTCAGAAAGTGACAGAAACACCACCGAAATGGATCAAGAACACCATGGGGACGATGTCTGGATGCATCTTGGACTCCCAGGTCGCTGCTGGGAACCATGTTGTCCGAGTTCTACGCCACTTTTACAGACTGACAAAAATACGCACAAACCAACCCCCCCCCCCCCCAAAAAAAAAATGTAATTAAATTTGCAGGAAAAATTGTTAGGAAACATTCTTTCCTGTATATTCAATTGTATATAAAGTGCAAGTGCTGCAATAAAATTACAAGCAAGAGGCACTCCAAAACAGCCTGTATATCACATAAAGGAGGGCCTCATTCACATTGTGGTACAATTGTTCATGTAGTGGGACTCCTACACTCATAAAGCCTATGCACTAAGTGAAAGGGCTGCCAAACATTACAAGGAACCAGCACTCTAAAACACCCTTTGTTACATATAAAGGAGGGCATCATGCACACCCTTGAAAAATTATGATTGATGGCCTGCTGGTGACCCTCAAAAACATTTCGAGCAAGGGCATGCTGATCTGACCATCTAAAACCTTAGGGGCGAGGGCCTGCTGCCGCATTGGTGACTCTAGATAACCTCTGGGTAATTGCACATCCCCGTGACGGCGACGATCAATTTGGATATTGTCACGGAAGGTGTACAGAAAACTAGAAGACACAAAATGAAGATCCGACTGACTGGATCCAAAACTAAGGAACCAAAGGGAAAGCCCTGCAACAGACCTGGCTCTCTCCCTAACTGCTCAGCCTATGCAAAAATCTCTATGGTAGATGATTGCATATCCTCGTTCCTCGACTGTATAACACCTGAACACCCTATAATAGTGAGGGGACACGACCACCGGCTCCCTACACTTGATACGGAGGGAGTCAGGGTCACCTGGGATCCAGCAAACAGGAAAACACAAATGAATGAACAAAACTTATCTGTAGAAGACTCAGTAGTAGCATCCAGCATGCAGACACTCCAGGAAGTTGTATAAACCGCAAAGTGATGCAGTATGGGAAGGGATTTAAAGGGATGCAATCAGTGCAACTACATGACAGCTGAGAGAGGCTAACGAGATGAGAAAACGAAAGCAAAACAAAAGGAACCTCAAGCAGGAGGTTCTGAAGAACGTCTGACAGAGCTTCTCAGATATCTGGTGGTGACAGTACCCCTCCTTCTACGAGTGGACTCCGGACACTCAGAGCCCACCTTCTCAGGATGGGACCTATGGAAAGCCCTGATGAGACGAGTGGCCTTAATGTCCGTCACTGGGACCCACATCCTCTCCTCAGGACCATAACCCTCCTAATGAATGAGGTACTGGAGAGAACCGCGGACAACACGAGAATCCACAATCCTAGAGACCTGAAATTCAAGATTACCATCAAGCACAATCGGAGGAGGAGGCAAAGACGAGGGTACAATGGGTTGGACATAAGGTTTTAATAAGGACTTATGAAAAACATTATGGATCTTCCAAGTCTGAGGAAGATCAAGACGGTAGGCAACAGGATTGATGACGGACAAGATTTTGTAAGGCCCAATAAACTTAGGACCCAACTTCCAGGAGGGAACCTTCAATTTGATATTCTTAGTAGACAACCACACCAGATCACCAACATTCAGGTCCGGACCAGGCATACGTCTCTTATCCGCCACACGCTTATATCTCTCACTCATGCTCTTTAGATTATCCTGAATCTTTTGCCAAATAGATGACAAAGATGAGGAGAATCTGTCCTCATCAGGTAAACAAGAAGACCCCTCTCCAGAGAATGTCCCAAACTGCGGATGAAACCCATATGCACCAAAAAATGGTGACTTATCAGAGGACTCCTGACGACGGTAATTTAAAGCAAACTCAGCAAGGGACAAAAAAAGAACACCAATCCTCCTGATTCTCTGCCACAAAACAGCGCAGATATGTCTCCAGATTCTGATTGACGCGCTCTCACAGGCTGCCACAAAACCCTCAACCGACTTACGAAGCGCAGGCCACCAGAATCTCCGAGCGATGAGATCCACTGTGGCTCTTGCCCCCGGGTGCCCAGCAAGGACAGTATCGTGGTGCTCCTTAAAAATCTTGTGTCTTAAAGCGAGAGGCACAAACAACCTCCCAGGAGGACAAAGATCAGGAGCCTCTGACTGGGCTACCTGAACCTCTGCCTCCAATTCAGGATAAAGAGCAGAGACCACCACACCTTCAGCCAAAATGGGACCCGGGTCTTCAAAATTCCTACCTCCCGGAAAACAACGTGACAGGGCATCCGCCTTCACATTCTTAACCCCAGGGCGGAACGTAACCACAAAATTAAACCTTGAAAAGAACAAAGACCATCTGGCCTGTCTCGGGTTCAGACGCTTGGCTGACTCCAAGTAGGCCAGATTCTTATGGTCAGTAAACACAGTAATAGGGTGTCTGGCTCCCTCTAGCCAATGGCGCCATTCCTCAAAAGCTAACTTGATGGCCAACAACTCCCTATCTCCCACATCGTAATTTCTCTCTGCGGAGGAGAGTTTCTTCGAGAAAAAGGCACACGGTCGCCATTTGGCATGAGAGGGACCCTTAGACAAGACTGCACCCACACCCACCTCAGAAGCGTCCACCTCAACTATGAAGGACAGAGAAATATCAGGTTGTACCAAGATGGGAGCGGAAGCAAAACTCTCCTTGATACTAGAAAAGGCCTTACGCGCCTCTACCGACCAGGAGGAAAAATCTACCCCCTTTCTAGTCATATCAGTGAGTGGTTTAACAACAGAGGAATAATTCAAAATAAACTTCCTGTAATAATTGGCAAAAAACGCATCAGCGCCTTCTGATTCTCAGGAAGCTCCCACTCAAGCACAGCGCGGACCTTCTCGGGGTCCATGCGAAAACCAGAAGCGGAGAGAAGAAACCCCAGAAATTGAATTTCTGGAACCGCAAACACACATTTTTCCAGTTTAGCGTACAATTTATTCTCCCGCAGGATGAGCAAGACCTGACGTAGGTGGTCCTTATGAGTTTTGAAATAGGGAGAAAAAAATCAAAATGTCATCTAGATACACTAATACAAATTTCCCCATTAAATGATAAAAGATGCTGTTCACATAATGCTGAAAGACGGCTGGAGCATTCATCAAACCAAAAGGCATAACCAAATTCTCAAAATGGCCCTCAGGGGTATTGAAGGCCGTCTTCCATTCGTCTCCTTCTCTGACCCTGACCAGGTTGTATGCCCCTCTTAGATCCAACTTGGAAAAAACTTTAGCCCCAACAATCTGGTTAAACAGTCCGGGATCAGAGGAAGCGGATAAGGGTCACGAATTGTGATACTGTTCAGCTCCCTGAAATCCAGACATGGTCTTAAAGAACCATCTTTTTTCTTAACAAAAAAAAAAACAGTGGCAACAGGTGACTTCGAGGGTCGTATGTGTCCCTTTCTCAGACTCTCAGAGATATAAGCACGCATAGCGACCCTTTTAGGTTGGGAGAGATTGTATAAACGAGATTTAGGCAGCTTGGCGCCTGGGGTGAGATTAATAGGGCAATCGTACTCCCTGTGAGGGGGCAAGTCCTGAGCACCACTCTCAGAAAACACATCCGAAAATTCAGAGAGAAAAGATGGTACAGTCTTAGTAGAAACCTCAGACACAGATGTCGTGAGGCAATTCTCTCTGCAAAAGTCACTCCAACCATTTATTTGCCCCGCTTGCCAATCAATGGTGGGGTTATGTCTAGTGAGCCAGGGTAGCCCCAACACTTGAGGAGTAGGCAACCCGCTTAGGACGAAACATGACACATCCTCAACATGAGTATCACCCACAATCAAACGGATATTGTGAACTATGCCCTTTAACGATTTCTGAGAAAGTGGAACGGAATCAAAAACAGGTATATCCTTTCCCAAAGTGCATACCTGGAAACCATGAGTTATAGCAAATTGATTATCAATGAGATTGACAGCTGCTCCACTATCTACAAAAATCTCACAAAAAATGTTCTTGCTCTCTAGCTCCACCCTGGCAGGTAGGACAAAACGGGAACTACAAGCAAACAGAAAACCTTCAATTTCCGCATCAATCTTGCCAATAGTAACAGATGGAACGTTTTTAGAGGATTTTTTTCTTTTTGTTTCTTTATTACTCTCAAAAAACTGCCTGAATCTCCTAGAGGGACAAACATTTGCCAAATGATTTATACCTCCACAACAGAAACAAACCTTCCTATGAGAGCTGAATCTTCTATTGTCAGAGGCAAGCAAACCCAGCTTCATGGGCTCCTGCTCAGAAGGGATTGAGAGCGATTGAGACCCCTGTGCACTGAATGAGACCGCCGCACTGTCCTTGGACTGAGTATGACAGGAAGGAGTGATCTCTCCTCTCTCTCTAAGACGCCTGTCAATACGAACGGCCCGAGACATGGCAGTGTTCAAGGAGGTAGGTCTCTCATGAAAGGCAAATGCATCTTTCAATCCCTCTGAAAGACCATGGCAAAATTGACTTCGGAGTGCAGCATCATTCCAACCAGTATCAGCTGCCCATCTCAGAAATTCTGAACAGTATATCTCTGCGGACTGTTTACCCTGGCATAAAAGACGTAGTCTAGACTCAGCCAGAGCAAAGTCATCCACTGAACAGAGGGGCCGTGCCCCCACCGGCAGCGAAAAAAGGCCCAGGACTGAGCGTTATCCCTGAGCAGCGAGATGATGATCCCCCACCCTCCGCTCCTCATCACCAGAGGAATGGGGAAGTAGGCGAAAATGGAGTTTGCAAGCCTCTCTAAAACGAACAAAATTCTCACTACCCCCAGAGAACGTATCCGGAAGCGAGATTTTAGGCTCAGAACAAATTCCATGAACGCAAGCAAAAACGATCACCTCAAACTGAGAGACAGTTTTCCGGAGATCTGCTACCTCCAGTGAAAGACCCTGCATGCGGTCAATCAAGGCTGAAACCGGATCCATGCTTAAGACAGTTTTGGCGGTTTATAATGTCACGGAAGGTGTACAGAAAACTAGAAGACACAAAATGAAGATCCGACTGACTGGATCCAAAACTAAGGAACCAAAGGGTAAGCCCTGCAACAGACCTGGCTCTCTCCCTAACTGCTCAGCCTATGCAAAAATCTCTATGGTAGATGATTGCATATCCTTGTTCCTCGACTGTATAACACCTGAACACCCTATAATAGTGAGGGGACACGACCACCGGCTCCCTACACTTGATACGGAGGGAGTCAGGGTCACCTGGGATCCAGCAAACAGGAAAACACAAATGAACAAAACTTATCTGTAGAAGACTCAGTAGTAGCATCCAGCATGCACATACTCCAGGAAGTTGTATAAACCGCAAAGTGATGCAGTATGGGAAGGGATTTAAAGGGATGCAATCAGTGCAACTACATGACAGCTGAGAGAGGCTAACGAGATGAGAAAACGAAAGCAAAATAAAAGAAACCTCAAGCAGGAGGTTCTGAAGAACATCTGACAGAGCTTCTCAGATGTCTGGTGGTGACAGATATCTGCCCTATCAACTTTCAATGTTATTTTCTGCGCCTACCATGGTGATCACAGGTAATGGGGAATCAGGGTTTGATGCCGGAGAGGGAGCTTGAGAAAGGTATACCACATCCAAAGGAGGTCAATGGCTGAAATCTGATTGGGTGGAGAGGGTAGGTCAAGTTATTAAAGCAAAAGAATCCAAGGAAGGCAGCTGGCGCGCGGCAATTACCCACTCTTGACTCGGGGAGGTAGTGACGATAAATAACAATACAGGACTCTTAAGATGCCCTGTTATTGGAATGAATAATAAAAAATTACAGGGAATGTCACTGCGGTATTTTGGATGAGGAAACGTTATACAGGAGAGGCCCTGCTGCCGCTTTGTTGACTCTAGATAACTTCTGCCTGATTGCACATTCCTGTGACGTCCACAATCCATTTGGATATCTTCCCTATCAACTTTCTATGTTCTTTTATGCGCCTAACATGGTGACCACCGGTAACGGGCAATCATTGTTCGATTTTGGAGAGGGAGCCTGATAAACGGCTACGGCTATTACTTCAAAGCAAGGCAGCATGAGTTGCGGGCCTGTATGTGAGCTGACACTGTAAAAGATTTAAGTTGCGGGCCTGCATGTGAGCTGATCCAGTAAAAGATTCGAGTTGCGGGCCTGCTGGTGAGCTGAGGTGGAACCGACAAACCCAACTTGAAATTGATGGCTGCATTAATCTGCAGGTGACGGTGATACAGCTCCACAGATTGTTTCCATCTGCATCTTTCTAAGCAATCTGTGGCCTTAGTCTTTTATCCAAACTCAGTCATTGTGCCACTATGTGGCCTCCTCATGCTGCCATCTCCACACCATGTCACCTTGACACTCATTTTTATCACCATGCTGCTGCTACTGCTGCTGCTTAAAAGGCCTTAAACGGATCACTAGGCCCACAATTTAATTCAGGTTTTGTAATCGATAAACCCAACTTGCTTTTGTGGGCTGCATCAGTGGCGTAGCTAGAATTGACTGGGCCCCACAGCCAATTTTTGAATGGGGCTCCATCCCACAGTCATTTTTTTAGCGACCCCTTTCTTTCATGCCTCCCCCATGCCTGTGGCTAGGAAAGATCGAATCTAAAAATCGATTCTATAGGAAAAAATTATTAAAAACATTCTTTCCTGTATATTTGCTTGTATATAAAGTGCAAGTCCTGCCAAAAATTACAATGAAGAGGCATTCCGATACAACCTGTATATCATATAAAGGAGGGCCTTATTCACATTGTGTTGTGGGCCTGCACGTGAGCTGACCCTGTAAAAGATTTTAGGTTTGGGCCTGCAGGTGAGCTGACCAAGTACAAGATTTTAGGTGCGGGCCTGCAGGTGAGCTGACCCTCTAAAACATTAGGGGCGATGGCCTGCTGCTGAGCTGACCCTGTAAAACATTATATGTGATGGCCTGCTGCTGAGCTGACCCTCTAAAACATTAGGGACGAGGGCCTGCTGCTGAACTGACTCTCTAAAACATTATAGGCGAGTGCCTGTGTCCCCGCCAGTTCTGTGAGAAGGTCTGACAGACGTTCGTCTCTACCTCTTGTATGACGTTCTTTGTTTTGGTTTCACTTTGTCATCTCCTTTCCTTCTGCCAGGTGTTACTTATTTAGACTAATCATCTTCCTTTATATTCCCTCCCATACTGCCTCACTTTGCGGTTTATACTAGTTCCTGGATGAAGTGTTCACTGCTGGAGGCTGCTGCTGCTGTTTGCTCAGATAAGTCTTTTCCTTTATTGTGTTTCCTTGCTGGCTTGATTCTAGGTGACCCTGACTCCGTCCGTATTAAGTGCAGGGAGCCGGTGGTCGTGTCCCCTCACTATTATAGGGTTTTCAGGTGTCACACAGTCTTAGGTACGTGGGCATGCAATCGTCTACCATTGAGACCCTTGCATGTGCATAGCAGTCAGGAAGGGCTCTTAGGGTTTTAAAGGGCTCACCTATATGCTCCTTAGTTTGGGATCAAGCCAGTCAGTAGTTTATTTATAAGTTCCAGCTATCTGCAACTTCACCCGTGACAGCCTGCTGCTGAACTGACCCTCTAAAATATTATGGGCGAGGGCCTGCTGCTAAGCTGACCCTCTAAAACATTAGAGGCGAGAGCCTGCTGGTGAGCTGACGCTCTAAAACATTATATGCGAGAGCCTGCTGTTGAGCTGACCCTCTAAAGCATTATATGGGAGGGCCTGCTGGTGATCTGACGCTCTAAAACATTATATGCGAGGGCCTGCTGCTGAGCTGACCCTCTAAAACATTAGGGGCGAGGGCCTGCTGCTAAGCTGACCCTCTAAAAGATTAGGGGTGAGGGCCTGCTGCTGAGCTTACTCTCTAAAACATTAGGGGCCAGGACCTGCTGCTGAACTGTCCCTCTAAAACATTAGGGGCGAAGCCCTGCTGCTGAACTGACCCCCTGGCGGCAGGGCAGGCCAGGCCAGCACCTCCGAGCGCAAGTTCGTGCCACGTGTCCAGCTGGACAACCAGTAGTTGTAAGGCACTGAGGAATCATTTAGGGCGCTGACACGGTCTGCTATGTATTCCTTCACCATCTTTCAAAACTTTTCCCTCCTTGTACCACTAGGCCGCGCTTCAGGGTGAGGTTGCTGGCGGGGTGTCATAAAAGTGTCCCATGCCTTGGAGAGTGTTGCCCTGCATTTGTTGGAACTGCTGTGTGTTCCCCTTGTCTCCCTTCCTCGGTTGTCTAAGGAAGTACGGACTCTGCCGGCCGCATTGTCAGATGGAAAATTTCGGAGCAATCTCTCAACAAGTGCCTTCTGGCATTGCACAATTTTGCTCGTCCTCTTCACCAGAGGAATGAGAGATGAGAAGTTCTCTTTGTATCGGGGGTCGAGAAGGGTGAACACCCAGTAATCCGTGTTATCTAAAACACGAGGGTCGCTGGAAAGGCAGCCTAACATGAAGTCAGCCATGTGTGCCAGAGTACCCACAGGCAAGACGTTGATGTCGACATCAGGATGACTCTCCATCTCCTCATCTTCCTCCTCCTCTTCTGCCCATCCACGCTGAACAGATGGAATTAAAGTTCCATGGGTACTACCCTCTGTAGCAGAGGCAACTGTCTCATCCCTCTCCTTTTTATGGTCCAATTTGCGCTGAGAAAACGAACTGAGGGTGGGCTGGCTATCACCCTGTGTAATGTCCTCCCCCATTTCCTCGTCTGTCACATTCAGAGCGTTGTCCTTAATCGTCAGCAGTGATCGTTTAAGTAGACACAGCAGTGGGATGGTTACGCTGATAATGGCGTTATCGCCTCTTACCATCTGTCTGGATTCATCAAAGTTTTTTAAAACCTCACAACAGTCGGTGAGCTGGAAGCCGCAATCGCTGCTGCAGCGTTGACAGAGCGGCTGAAGCTGTGGACAACTTGCGGAAATTGGCACACACACGGCGCCTGTTAACGCTTACCCACAGCAGTGCTACACTGCTTCCAGCTAGCGACTGATGGCTGACTGCTGCTGGAGGTGGAAGTGGAGGAGGAGGCGGCAGAGGAAGAGGAGAAGTGGGGGTTGGAGCCAGTAATATAGCTGCTGGCGGAGACTGTGATGGACGTAGGGCCCGCAATCCTGGGCGTGGGTAGCACCTGTGCCATCCCAGGGTATGACTCACTCCAGGCCTTAACAACATTTACCCAGTGTGCGGTCAGGGAAATGTAGCATCCTTGGACACCAGCACTTGTCCATGTGTCCATGGTTAAGTGGACCTTCCCAGTAACTGCGTTGGTCAGGGCACAGGTGATGTTCTGGGACACATGCTGATGTCCACAAGCCTAAATGGCAAAATTTCTAGGGCCATTAATTTTGAAAGTTGCGCATTTAGTGCTATGGCCTGTTATGGACATTTGGACGCTGCGCTGGGACAGGGAAGTGGATCTTGTTGCTGATGGTTAATGCGAAGGTCCAGGTGCAGGGCGAGGGGCATCCGGGCCTGCGCCTTCGACAGGGAATTAGCAAGCAGTGCGTAACACAGGGGAAGAGGAGGCAGTGGTGTGACCCGCAGACCCAGATTGTGGACCCAGGCGTTCGGCCCACTTGTTAGGGTGCTTGGATGCCATGTGGCGGATCATGCTGGGGGTGGTGAGGTTGCTAGTGTTCACACCCCGGCTCATTTTGGTCCGGCACAGGTTCCAAACTACCACTCTTTTGTCGTCTGCACTTTCCTCAAAAAAGAGCCATACTGTGGAACACCTACACCTTGGCAAGGTAGACTTACCCATGGGGGTGCTCGGTGTAACAGTTGCGGGCCTGTTTGGTGTGAGCCGACTTCTCCCTTTTGCAACCCCACTGCTACTTCCAGCCTGTTGCGGTGCTGCAGATCCCACCCCCTCTGTACTGCTGTCCTCGCTCGGCTTTTTACCTTCCCATGTTGGGTCAGTGACCTCATCGTCAACCACCTCCTCTTCCACTTCCTGAGTCTGCTCATCCTCCTGACTTGACCTAACCACAACCTCAGTGATTGGTAACTGTGTCTCATCATCATCCACCTCGTGAATGAATGATTGCCGTTCACCAGCGTCATCTTCTTGATACTGTCACAGAAACATACAGAATATGGACATAAGATTAGGCCCAGATTTTTGGAATTTGCCCTAAAGAAACTGTTTTTGGATGCAGCACAGTTTTTGGATGCAGGACAGTATATGTCACAGAAACACACAGAATATGGACACTAGATTAGGCCCAGATTTTTGGAATTTGCAATACAAACTCAGTTTTCGGATGCAGGACAGTATATGTCACAGAAACACACAGAATATGGACACTATTTTAGGTCCAGATTATTGTAATCTGCGGTACAGACACTGTTTTATGATGTAGTTTATATTTATATTTTTCACTATATCTGGGCCTGACAACCACACAATGTATTGAAGCGCAGATCACACAATTCACGGATTACACCGTTGACAGCAAAAATGTGGATAGATTATGGGATAAAAATAGTTTTCTGTATTTCTATTTTTTTCCCTATATCTAGGCCTGACAACCACAAAATGTATTGAAGCGCACATCACACAATTCATGGATTACACCGTTGACAGCAAAAATGTGGATTATGGGAAAAAAAATATTATTTTCACTAATATTCTTCCTATCTCTGCCCCTGACACACAGAAGGTATTGCTGCACAGATGTCACAAGTCACTGCAGACACCTTCTATACTGTATAGCAAAATAATTGCTATTTCAAAAAGTTTTAAAAAAAAATTCAAGTGCAACTTTACACAATTAAATTGCTGCCACCACACACAATAGTCCTTAAAATGACTTTTGGGTCTTTGAACCGTTTTCAAATTCAATAAATTGCGATCACTAACTCCCTACGCTATCTGTCCCTTCCTAAGCGCAGCTCTCCCTGACTCGCAATGAGCCGAACCCGCCTCATCGGCTGCTAAATAGCACCCGATGACGCCTTACGGCCAGCCAATCACTGTAATGCCAGCAGCCAACATGGCTACTGGCATTACAGTGATGGTAGTACTTACCTGCACGTTTATTGGCTGCTTAGCAGCCACGAAACGTGCAGGGAGGAGACTCGAGCATGGCACTCGAGCACATGTGGTACTGGGCCGAGTACCGCCATGTGCCGAGCATAGCGATGCTGGAGCCGAACAAGTATTCGGCTGAGCATGCTCGCTCATCACTAATCAGGACGTATTTAAACCCTTAAACACAAAATATTTCACAGATTTCTTAGAATATGTATTGAGCATTATAATTGTTGATTTACTGTACATAAGAGTGAAAATTTCTCTTGTTTTTACCAGATGGATGACAAGTATTTATAAAAAAGCAGAGACCGTGTTCCTCTACAATAGGGAAAGACACCATCTGCTAGAAAGCACATTTGTTGCCTCGTTTAAGAAGTTGACATTGTAATAACTGAAGTCTCTAGAGAAAATACATCACATAACATCAGGCCATTTTTCATTTTTGTTTTATGATTTTTGAATAAATATATACATTTATATGACTGGGGTCAGTACAATTCTTGGACGTCCTCCACTGGTCATTTCCAGCACCACCAAAGTTCATCCTGACACTAACATCATGGCCACCATTTACTAATGTGAGTGTGCAGTGACCCGTTGGTTCACTGCTAAAGGGTTAATGCTATAATGCCCTATGGTTCACTGCAAAAAGGGTTAATACTGTGGTTCATTGTGAAAAGTTGTTAGAAAGCCTGGAGACTCAGAATGGTTTTACTGTTGAAGTTATTTGAATTTGTATTTTGAAATAAGGTTTATTGTATGCCAACTATGCACTTTATATTCCTAAAAAGGCTGTATATGGGAAGTACTTAGTGATAGTTGCCAGGTGGTGGGCGCGTCCCACTTTCCCCTGGCTAGAGAGCTGTTGGCAAGAAGGCCAAAAATGAAGACATCGAAGTGAGTTCTTGGTAAGCAACCCAAGAGAGAGGACCTGTTTAGTGTGCGATGCTGACAAGTAGGCCTGAAGAGACACCTGTTTGTATCTGAAGAACAATTTATCTAGGGATGCACCATCTCTGTGTGATTTAAAGCTGCAGGAAAAGCAACTGTGCTAATAATCAACTTCAAAAGGGAGAGAAGCATTGAATTATTCGAGAAGGTTGACGACCATTTAAAGGGACAGTGCGTGGACAAGAGAGCCAGTAAAGGTAACTGTCACGACAGGTGGGTAAGTGGGGAAGCAACCAAACACAGGGAAAACCAACAGAACAAATGACTAGGCCCAAAAGCTAGGGAGAAAAGGGTCACCTCCTAGCGATCCCTAAAAGCTTTCCCTAGACTGCTGTGCCCATGTGCATACCCTTAGGGTGGATATGCACATGCCCTCATGCCTAAATCTGAACACCCTGGGAAAACCCTAAGCAGCAGAGAAAAGGGAAGAGGCAACCTGCTTCTTCCCACCAGTAAGAAGCAAGCGTCTCCCTAGAGACCTAGATAACGCACACAAAGGGAAAGGAAGAAGAGGACTTATCTTGAGAAGAGCTGGAGCAGACGATCCACCACAAATCAAGGGCTCTTAGAAAAGTACTATACCCGCACAGGCCACTGGGGGAAGAAGGGATAAATAGCCTCACTAACAATGAAACCCAGTACACCTGAGGGAAGGTGGATCCAGCTCAAATCGAAATCAAAACAAACCAAGAAGTCAGACAGACAGACAGATCTCCGCACATTCACAGGGCAAGGCGTGACAGTAATGCACATTTACGGCTATAGACTTCACTGCATGTGGTATGGGTTATATTGCTTCCAGTGCCCACCACTTTACTAAGACAGACTGGCCATCTATTGCATTGCAGAAATATAGACAGAGACAATGTTTATTCCTTGGCCAATTCGGGAAGTTGTTTGAATTAATTAGGAAGAGACTCGGAGAGGTATTTATTGCACGGCTTATATCTCCTATTGAGCTGTAGGAAATTGTTGGTGTTTGGAGTTTAGTCTCGGCTCGACTTAGTAATGATGAAATAAGATAACCCCTTTGAGGCAGGCTCTGGCAAATACATGATGTTTCAATATATGCAAATGAGCCTCTAGGAGCTATAGGGTTGTTGCTGTTACTCCCAGAGGCTCAGCTGTCTCTGCAACTGTTGCCCCCTCTGCACTTTGATTGAAAGGGCCAAGTGTGATCACGTGTACCCTGCTTGGCACTGTCAATCAAGGTGCAGATGGCACAGCAGTTGCAGAGAGAGCGGAGCTTCTAGGTGTAATGGCACCCCCCCTCCCCACTCCATTGCTCCTAGAGGCTAATTTGCATATATTAAAACTTTATTTTCCTCAACAATGCGGGAACATATGAACTTAGGTACAACACAGATTCCTTCAGCTGCCAAGCACACATGCAACAGGTAAGCCAGTGTCATAGGTACAAATCTACTGACAGATGCCCTTTAAACCTGTTTGCTTAACCAGTCAATGGTCAGAAGCCAAATCCAACTCTCCTTGCAGGGTGGGGGTCAAGGGTGAAAACCTACAGTCCCTTAAACCCTGCTTACCAGAGTGGCCTGCATATTATCATTACACTGAATTATGTCTTAATCAGTCAGACCTCCAAATCACCAGCGACATTTTCAGGAGTTCACACAGCCAAATCACTGTGCAGGGCTGCTCTGAGAGAGTTACTGCGTCGACCAGCCAAGTCTTGCCTGGTCGACCTGTCAGTGTGACTTGAAGCCGAGTCAATCAGGATTCTGATTCTGTGTCCAATCCTAGAGCTAGGCTGTGATTTTCTGTATTGAAGTCCTGGTTCCTGAGCAGTTTTGATTTTGCTTTATCCGTCTCTCTCCGGTTTTGACCCTGCTTGTTGACTACTCTTTGCACCCCTAGATATCCCGGTAGATCTGCTTCTAGCGAGCTTGCACCAGTAATCTGCTACCTCACTCTGCAGATGTAACATGGGTCCCTAGCAGCCAAGTCCATCCTGCCTTGCCTTTGGTGGTAGCCTTAGCTTCCTGCAAAACAGAGTGGTTGATGAATACATGTAGCAGTTTCTGAGTCTGCTGGCTGTGGTTTCCAGAAGGTGACCATAGTTTATCATTACATAAATCATCACATTACGGCTATGTGCAGCCACCACTAGAGGGAGCTTAGGAATTTACTGAATACTGATCTGCATTGAACGGGATAATAATATAGTGTGGCCGCTGTCAGGCAGTCAGTATGTGGTCAGTGTCCTGCGTCAGTATTTGTAAGTCAAAACCAGAGAGAAAAGAGATGGAAGTCAGGGCAATTCTTCCATATATCGGATCCACTGTTGGTTTTGGCTTATAAATATAGATGCAAAATACATATCACGTGAAAGTGACCTACGTAGTAAGCTGCAAGTTTTTAATTAAGACTATTTGCAAAAATGATCACATTGTCAATGTGACCATTTTTGCTTGCAAATGTGCACATACCCTTTAAAGAAAACATAGTGCAGAGATATAATATGTATTCGAGTGATCAGCAGAGCCGCTTTAGGGGGTGCAGAAGTAGCATTTACAATTGGGTCCCAAACTGGCCCACAGTGCCACAGCACGATATGTGGAGACACTATATACAAATCTGTTGCATTGTTAGATAGTATATGGATCCTATGCATCAGAATCTAGAGCTGCAGCACCCAGGTAATGCAATTGCGGCGGAGGATGAGAGCGTCTCGCTACGTTTCTGCCGGCTATATTGTAAAATCAATGTCTTCTGAGCATCATTACACAAACTTGATCATAGGCTGCGATGATGCTACCCCTTAGGCATCCAAAAACACAAGATTTCAGTTTTTACATATTCCTCCTATACGGAGTGTGAAGCGTAGAATGCACAATGCTTAGGAATATCTGCCTGATACATATTATACTAGTAAATCACAGCACTCCATATCTGCTGGGAGCCATCAGGACGTTCAGACCAATGATTTCTCCCCCCTTTAATGAACCGTCAAGCTGTTCTGTTTTATCGTGATGGGCTTTGTGTTCGTGCTTTTATTGTCCCTGGCTGTGCATGATCACGATGTACATTATCTCGCCACTATTTTGTTGTCTGCATCCTGTGTTCCTATTCAGCTGTTGCTAAGCAACAAGAAACCAATGTCTGTTCCCCTGATCTATAACATTGCCCGTGTTAATATGCAGGAAAACGTGCAATCTATGTGGATAACGTGACTATTTTTAACCAATCAGAAGCGTTCAGCGTTGTATTGCTGGCTGGATCTGATTTTTCTTATATCTGACGGAGCCTGGATACAGAGGCTGAGCATTATCTGATGAGGCTCAGCTTAGACACATCAGAGAAAACATGGTTGTTCTAACTACCCTGAGATCACCCTGTATTAATGAGAATAATGGGAAAGAACCCCAGGAATGGAGCGTGGAAGAGGATGATCATGGCAACAAGTAAACCTTTATTTATCAATATATATCCTTCTAATGGCAAACTCAGATTTGCTACATATGATATTTAATATCTATTATTTAATATCTATGTATCTATTATCTATCTAATAACTCTCTCTGTCTCATATCTATCTACCTTTTTATATATATATTTTTTTTTTAAGCTGACATCTATCTATTTAATATCTAATATCATCTACCCCATTTTATCTGTTATCTATCTATCTAATATCTATTTACCTTCCTCTCTATGCATTATATATACTGTATATAGATATTAAGTTACAGAATAGCATGCAATGTGTTCACAGTTGTTTGCAAAACTGTTTGCAAGATATCTTACTGAATTTGCAAGATTCCAGCGGTCCATTTCATGCCGTATCCTCCTCATATTATCGCTTTGCACTCACCACAATTGTTTTACTGTTGTTTTTATGCACTTGCTAAATTGCCTCTTTTAAAGACCTGGATGCAATCTAGGGCAATTTACAAAAAAAAATTATTTCTTTATTTCTTTTACAATTTTTATCACTTATTTTTGCATCGATTGATGACCACTTGGCAATTGTCTTTGTCTGCTAATCGGTTTGTCCATTAGATCTCATAAAGATGAGGCGTAATAACAGTAGCATCTGTTTACTAGACAAAGGAACAGCCTGAGCCTGTACTACAGTGGAATAGTACTATGGCCTCCGTGTGCCACGTTGCCAGCCTTGTGTTAGGAATGTTTATCGTTGTGACAGCTTGGCATGATCCCGCGGTGTGCTGAATGAGACATTGCGCCTCATCCTTCCAGGCACTATGACCTGATTTGTATTCTCGCTTCTTTTTGTCTTTTTTCTTTACTGTTCCAAAATGTTATAATAATAATAATGATGGACGCAGCAAGAAATGCGGGTTGTGCAGGCAAAGCTGTAATTTCAGCTTTCTCTACGGTTACCTAGCAGCGCTCTATTGTTTGTGTGGATGGATGGATAGATTGACTTAAAGGAGCACTAACCCTAAACTCCGCAGTAAGTGAAGAGAACTGACAATATCAGTGACACATGGAAACTGAAGTTCTCAGCACTACAGAGATGCGTGACAAAGTAGAGATCATGGGGGCAGAGATTACACCGGACTCCTCATCAGCACTGCAGTTGACTGGCACTAGTGAAAGCCTCTCTCCAGCTTGAAATGGCTGATAACAGAGAACAATAGATTGCAGAATTAGAGGACAAGACAGGCTGCGGGTTAGGGGTAAAAAATTATCTGCTCTGGGTCTAAATGGGGTTGTCCAGGACTAGAAAACCATGGCTACTTTGTTCCAAAAACAGCGCCACCCCTTTCCATTGGTTCTGTTTGGTGTTACAGCTGAAGTGAATGGGGCAGGGCTGTGGTAGAACACCCACCCTTTGCTGTTTTTGGAAAAAAAGCAGTCATCTCTTTCTAGTCCTGGACAGCCCCGGTGGTTCATGCTAGATCAGAAATTTAGAGCGTGGATAGAGACTTTTGTCTCCAATAGTACATATGGAGATGATCCACTTGATTCTCAGGATTGTTGGCCACTACGATCATTACTTTACTACTATTGCACTTTATTAGATGTGGTCTTGTATTTCAGTTCTTTTTTTTTTTTTTTTTTTACTACAATGTCAGTAGGATTAGGGACAGGGGCGTAGCTATAGGGGGTGCAGAAGTAGCAGTTGCTACCGGGCCCAGGAGCCTGAGGGGCCCCAAAGACCCTTGCACCACATGAGAAGACACCTGTTTTATAGAAGGTGCATGCTGGGAAAGTTACACCTCTGGCTGGAGGGAAGGGTCAAGAATTTGGCATGGTGGGGGGTGCAGTTTAAATTTTTGCCTCAGGCAGCAGGAAGGCAATGTACTTCCCTGCCCCTGGACACAACGCAATGAGGGATGATGGGGGGCCCAAGCTAAACTCTTGCCGACTCTAGGGTTGAGGTTTTAACATCTTGTGGGTCACACTGTGACCCTATTCAATCAATGGTTTCAACACCGCGATCTTAGGTTTCATGGCCAAAATTGCGGTGTAGCCCCAGTCTAGAGCTGGCCAAAGACATTCAGTATTTGCCCTCAGAAGTCAGATGGGAAATGGATAAAAGGCAGGGGCAAACTTACCATAGACCCTACAGGGAAACTTTCTAGTGGGCAGATTCCCAGGGGACTACCTGAGCACCAGCCTGGTATATCTAGTAATCTGACGCCCCCTTCCTGACTCCTGAATTCAACTGTATTGCCATCCTGAGGCAAATGGATTAGGAGGACAGAGCATGGCTGCAGAGGGGCAGTGTGTGGGGAGGTATTTAATGCTGCTAGGGGATTGGTTTGTGATGCACTGTGGTATTTAGTTCGGCCAGAGCAGTATACTGTGCTGCACTGTGGTATTTGTCTCTGTTGGAGTAGTATTGTGTGCTGCAATATGGTATTCCTCGCCCCGCCTACTTGTGTTAGCCCTGCCCTATGTCAGGGAGCTGCCTGTAACATGGGGACACTTTTATTTTATTTTTTTATTCCAGAGCCACTTTAATTTTATTTATTTTTTCTGGGCCACTTTAAGTTCCCAGTCTGCCCCTAAGGCCTCATGCACAGAGCCATTGCCCGGCTGTTCTGTGCATCGGGGACCGCAATTTGCAGTCCCCAATGCACGGGCATCATCCGTGCGGCTGCTGCAGACGGATACAAACACATTAAACTTGAATGGGTGCGTGATCCGTCTGCACCGCAAAAAAAATCGAACACCTTCTGGATTGCGGATCTATTCGAGTGAATGGGTCAGCATCCGTGATACAGTGCACAAACGCACGGACCCCGTGTATTGCAGACCCGCTGCTTGCGGGCCGAAATACTGGCAATTTGGCATAAGAGAAGGTGATAACTGCTAACAGGACTTTTCTATCCCCATGCGACAGCCTCTTAATGCTACTGGAGAGTGGGGTCAGACTCAAAATTAAAAGTCTTATAAAAAGTCAATAGTTTAGCCAAAAGCTTTAAAGTCAATGGAATGGTATGATGTGCATAGACATACGATATTTGAAAATCCATCTATCCCATTAACATGTTAGCTTAGAGGGGTTATGCCATGACAGATGTAAAAAATGAAATCAGACATCATATAGTATATGCCAGTCTTTTTCTAACAACCTTAGAACCAGCCCTGTACCTCACATGGATCCAGAGATCTCCACATTCCTTGCTGCAATTGCTCTGCTAGATTTCTATCAAACTGGCAGCTCAGGGTGTGTGCACTTTCTCAGGGGGCGTGTCCTTTCTGCTGCAGCTAATGGCAGTTGAAGGATGGAACTGAGCGTGTGCGTGGGAAAGAGAATTTAGCAAAAGGGTAAACATCAGGTGGCGCTATACAGATGAATAACTCAGTGGCTATGCAAAAATTTTAATGACATGCAATTGCAAAAGTATTCAGATCCCGGTGCTAGAATACTTTTCGAGGGACAACCTCTTTAACTGACATTTTATTTTTGTGGTTGCTGGAACCCCTGATGCCCATTTTCACAAGAGAAAGAAAGGCACAAGGGGACTAGCAGATCCCCAAAAAATGTAGAAAGATCCATATCTATGGCCAACGGGAAATGGAAGAGTAATATAGCAATAGCACATTAGCTTTTGTGCAGATTTTCCTTGACTTTCTGCAGCATCTTGAAGTGCCTGGCAGTACAACTGCCTTTATAATACATGCCGAACGCCTGCGGCTGTTACTAAAGCAACAAGCTTCACTAACCCCTATGTATGGTGCGTGGAAATAAAGCTAAGAACTCCAGACTCAAGTGCTTTGGCAATAAATCATTACACAACATACTGCACACAGATTGCACACTTTGAGATTATGCAATGTAACAAAGGGGCGATATTCTGTAGTCAAGGACTGTACACTGCATGCACCGCGGAAGACGTACTTCTGATATTAAGTACTAATAGGCACCTACCATGTACCAGTGGTGCTGTATCCTACTCCATAGCCTCAGTTTTATGTCACTCAGGACACACAGAGGCAGATTTACTAATCCTGCAGATGGCGCAAATTTAGGTTGTCTAGACCTGTGCCTGATTTACCCCCGTGGATCATGCTAGATCAGAAATTTAGAGCGTGGATGGAGACTTTTGTCAAACTTTCTACCAACCATTGGCTGGCTTTGTTTGAGACAGAATTTTACAGCAGAATTGTGTTTTCATTGTGATGCCACGTGTTGCATATTAGCAGTGATGGCCAGTTCGCAGTGTTCGCCAGCGAACACATGCGGGCTGCCATCTTGACTCACAAGTCCGGCGATGCACAGGTAAGCCCTTACCTGTGCCTGTGCCGCGAGCCGGTCTGAAACAATGCGGTCACTGGGAGCAGGCAGTTCCGAGAACAGCCGCCAGGGCCTTCATCGGGCCTGCTTGCGGTGACCGCATTCGATTTCAGACCGACTCGCAGCACAGGTAAGGGCTTACCTGTGCATCGTCGGACTTGTGAGTCAAGATGGAAGCCCGCATGTGTTCGAGGGCGAACACTGCGAACTGGCCATCACTGCTAATATGCAACACGTGGCATCAAAATGAATACACAATTCTGCTGTAAAATTCTGCGAACTGACCATCACTGCATATTAGGTCACGCCCGTTCTTCTGTTCAGTTAAGGCACACACCCTTTGTCAGGCAAGGCGCACCTACTTTCTTTATACCTAGATGCGCCAACTTTAAGGAAATTGAGTGGCATTCAAAATATAGGTAACCCATTGTATAAACCAGTGGATCACTGTTCTGGTGCGGTAAGATTGCGTTCTCTTACACGTGACACATTGTCCTAGTGCCACAAGCAGCTGCTAATGTGTAGATTTCTGGAAAGTCTTCTGCGTTGCTATACAGTGATGGCTTCTATGGGGAACATATACAGTATATGATACTATGTCCTGTCGACTAGTGGCCCAGGTGAGGCAAAAGAAAACAGCTGATAGGAGTAGCTGCATCTATATCTAGCTATCTGTCTTTTGGACAGACAAGATATTGAGGTTGTACAAGATTAGAAAAACATGGTTGCTTTCTTCCAAGTGTGCCCCACCTGTTCACAGGTCGTATGTAGTATTGCAGCTCTGCCCCTTTCACTTCAGTGGAGTTGAGCTGCAGTACCAGAAGTCATGGCCAGGTTGGTGACATCTCCAAACCTGTACAATCCCTTTAATGTGTGGTGGACTTCCAAGCAGCCTTACATCAGAGGTGTTTCAATAATTATTACAGAAAGGGGCTTAACAAGTAATTAAAGGTGCCCATAACAAAAAAATAAATAAAAATGGGGCAGCACTCCACCATGGCCACCTTCAGCAGCAAATGGGTCCTCATGATTATGTAAATCTCCATTCCTTCTTTCATCTTTTCATCCTTTTCTTGATATCCACTTGGGACTAACAATCAATTTCTCCCTGCGCCATTCTGCTTGCAGTGACCGCTCCACTATACCCACTACAGTATATACAGACCTTGGACAGTAGACACTACCAGCTATAGTCCCTTAATTGACTGAATGTGCATGTGTGTGTGTGTTGGGTGGGGGGGGGGGGGTACAGGGTTTCCCGGGGAGTTAATTGCAGCAGGTCAACATAATTTTTTTTAGCAATTTTTTATTTTTCTATTTTTTATTTAAACCCCGCTTGTGTCAAAAATTGGGTGAAAAGCTCTTTGTAAGCGCTGCTGCATCCTTTCACCAGTCTATTATAATACTGGCTACACAGTGCAATACACATAATTATAGTAATTATTTTGCCATTAAATTAGAGAACTTATGGCATTAAAATCTCATTAGGTTTGTAGGTTGATTACATGTTAATATAATAGCATAAATCTTCAGAGCCGGTGCAGGCAGCTCTGCCTCAAGGAAATGACTTTTGCTCAATAAATGAATGTATTTTATTGTCTATGACAATGTTACATGTGCAGGAGCGATGTGCCATGTGAACAGGCTTTACAGCAGTATACAGAACTGCCACCCTTCCCAAAGCGGATAAGGGTGGTTCCTATAACCCATCATGACCACTAGGTGGCGTATCGTAAAAAAAAAATTTGATGGCAGGTGCATCAGGAATGCAGGCTTGCGTTCTTAGAAGTACAAGAACACAATGAGAGGGATGCAAGCAGAAGGATTAGAAAGACTGTTCCTCAGTTTGCCAGGATGTCTTGGAAATCAATCCGTTGTGTATTATTTTTTCAGTCCAGATTTTCCTAGTAACAGCTCATGGAGCTCCGTGAAAATATCATCTTCATTAATAATGCTTCCCTCAAAGAGATATCAAGAGGCTTGTGAGAACATCAGATGTGGATGAGTGAAGACATCATATATCACTTAGCAATTCTTAAACCATCCTTAAAGGGCATCTGTCAGCAGTTTACAAAGAGCTTTTCACCCAATTTTTGACACAAGCGGGGTTTAAATATAAAAACCAAATAAAAAATTAATAAAAAATCGCTGATAAATTATGTTGACCTGCTGCAATTAACTCCCCGGGAAACCCTGTACCCCCCCCCCCCCCCCCACATGCACATTCGGCTGACCTGTTACATGTGCACTTGGCAGCTTAAGACATCTGTGTTGGTCCCATGTTCATATGTGCCTGCGTTGCTGAGAAAAATTATGTTTTAATATATGCAAATGAGCCTCTAGGAGCAACGGGGGCGTTACCATTACACCTAGAGGCTCTGCTCTGTCTGCAACTGCCGCTCCCTCCGAACTTTGATTGACAAGGCCAGGCAGTGATGATGTTTACACTGCCTGGTCCTGTCAATCAAAGTGCAGAGGGCATGGTTATGACCACCCTGCAATCCAGCAGTGCTGGCCGTGCTTGCACACTATAGGAAAAGGGGCCAGCCTCTCTGGTGGCCGGAACCACAGGGGTGCTCATAGGCAGGTGCTGTTTTCCTATCGCGTGCAAACACGACCACCGATGCTGGATTGCAGGGTGGTCGTAACCCCTGGAATCGAGTGGTGTATAATGTGATGGAAAAATGGATCAAGACATCAAAGGAGGCAATATGGACAATCACAATACATTAGTAAGTGCCTTGTATTCACTTCCTCTACATATTTAATGCAATTTTCTGCAGTGAGACGACCCCTTTAAGGAAGCTCGCACTTTCTGTAACTCTCATTCATTTCCTATCTGGCAACTATTTCAAACAATGAGTCATTACTGTTCCTAAGCACACAGACTTCTCGAAAAGCGGATATGATAGCGATGTCTTGGATTTGATCTTTATTTTTACTAGCCAAGTGTTTTTTTTTTTTATATTCTTAATGAATATCCCATAAATCAAAGCGCCATCGAGAGCGGATATCGTTGGCACTGTCTATTGATGGCATTGTATATAGGATATTTCAACTACATTGACCCTATACACATCTGAAAATACACTTATGCTCTATAGCAAGCTTCCATACATCATAGACTTGCCCCCCCCCCCAAACATTATATATCGGACAGTATAATACAAGCATCTCCTGATACTTCCAGGTAAAGTGACAATGGCAAATCACTACTTGGAGTAGAGTCCAAAGGTACAGCGTCATTGAGTAGACATGGCCGGATCCGTGTATGTGGAGTCAAGGAGCAGACCCCTCTCTATTCCATCCACAGCTTGTCTATATAGTCCCTCTGACCTAGTAGACCCTGGCATCGGCCCAGTTTTACCTGGTTCTGTCTCTTCTAAAACCGGGATGCACATGGGCTCCTGAACTACAGCAGCACAATGTGTGGAGCCTCACACAGTGGTGTAATCTTGCATTACGTACCTCATCTACCGTATTTATTCTAAATAATACTGAATACTATTATAGAAAGTCCTTGGCTGCCATCAAATATGCTAATAGGCAGAGCTGTTGGCTTTCCGGTGGATAGACTGGGTGATACATTGATGCCTCAGCACCTACAAGGCCCCAACAAGGTGATGAGGGACAGAAAACAAACCATGACATTTGAGGCTCCTTCAGCTTGACTGAACATCTCCCATGATGTCATAACACAGGTGTGATGATGTCATCAGTCCCAAATCAGGGGCCCAGAGTGCTGTCAGTCCATATGTACCTGCACAGCTAAATTCCAAGGGCAACTGCACACATTAAAGGGAACCTGTCACCGGGATTTTGGGTATAGAGCTGAGGACATGGATTACTAGATGGCCGCTAGCACATCCGCAATACCCAGTCCCCATAGCTCTGTGTGCTTTTATTGTGTAAAAAAACGATTTGATACATATGGAAATTAACCTGAGATGAGTCCTGTATGTGAGAGGAGTCAGGGACAGGACTCATCTCAGGGTAATTTGCATATGTATCAAATCGTTTTTTTTACACAATAAAAGCACACAGAGCTATGGGGACTGGGTATTCCGGATGTGCTAGCGGCCACCTAGCAACCCATGTCTCAGCTCTATACACAAAATCCCGGTGACAGGTTCCCTTTAAGGATTGCATGCAGTTTTACGTGCACTGTAATGCACTACCAGCAAAGTGAATGAGAATCCCCAAATCTCATGCACGCACTGTGTATTTTGCCTGCGCAGATATTGACCTACCGCGTGGATTTTAAAATCCGCAGCATGCCAAGTGTTTGTGCAATTCTGCGCCTTATGTATAGTGGTTTTCCCCATAGAGTTCAGTAGGGTTGTTAAAAAAAATAAAAATAAAAAATCTGCACCAAAAAACGCATGTAAGATGCACAAAAACTGTGATAAATAGTGCGGATTTATGTGCGTTTTTTTCTTGAATTCGGATTTTCTGTGCACAAATACTACATGCCTGAAGATCTGCTGCCTAAATTGACTAGCTGTAAATTTAAAAGCCCACACTGCAGGTTAATTTACACTGCAAGCAACATGTTAGAGATCACAAACATAAGGGCTCGGTGCCTGCATTGCGGACTGTAAACGGCCGGCACGCAATTAACGGGCACTGGCACCGTGGTGCGGATGTGGGCCTATTAACTTGAATGGGTCCACCACGCAAAAGATACGACCGAAAATAGGATTTCTTTTGTGGAGCAGAGGCACGGATCGGAACCCCACGAAAGGTCCGTGCCTTCGCATCGCAAAAGATAAGACATGTTCTATCTTTGACCAAAACTTGCGGATCGCAGACTTGCGTGCACTTTGCTGGCGCTCTACGACAATGCAGATTTGCCGCAAAATCCACAACGGCGACTCCACAGCACTGTGCAGCCCCTGCTTACTCCGACCCATAATATATCTTAGACATTTTGGACGCACTGTGCTCAGCTGGGGGAGGAGGTAAAATTTATACATATATATATATATATATATATTTGTGAAATTACATAATAATTCCGTATTTCTTTTCTATACACGACGATCTCCACAGAAATGTCTTCAGTTTTGTTCCTGGGTTCTTCATGTGAGTCATCTACATTGGTACACTTTGTACCAGAACTGCAGCTCCATCAATATGTGCGGCAGAATGTTTTCTAGTCGAGAAGGGGCCATTATCTTCAGTAAATCAAACTCTTTCCCAGGGATTCCCTCCTCTCCCCATCACCGGTGGGTGGCTCAGCATGTACACTGCTATTTCGGAGTGGAAATACGTCAAGGGTCGGACACTTCTAAAATAACCACAATAGCTATGTAATTTAACATTGCGCAGTATGGAAGCGACTATAATTTTGCGCGGCACGCCTAGTAATGCTAACTTGCCTTTTCCAAGCGCTCTGTGCGCATACAGCTGTGTATTATTCATCCGCGGTAAATAGGAAATCATTGCACGCTGGATAGCAGAACATAAACAGATCCCCTTTGTGTCTCCTGCATTGTATGTGCTTGAGTGTTTTTCTTTTGTTTTTTTCACTTAACAGCCTTTTTATTCTTCCTTTAAAATGCTATAGGATTGGAAGCGGCAGTAAGAGGCCTGCCTGCAGTTACCTACAAAATTAACAAAAAAATAACACATCTAGCAGTGGGTTTGTAAGAGCATAAAAAGCAAGAAGGACAAAGGATTCTTTTTTTGCAAATTACCTGCAGTGTGCACATTACGCCACTAGATGGCAGCATCGTTGAACAACAGTATGAAGGCAAAAAGCTTATCTAAAAAATCCACCTTTGCATGGAAGTCGCCCCTTCCTCCCAAACCTTTATGGATTGTGAGAGTTCCTTGTCTGAGTAACCCTTTTTCTGAAAGACTGCTGACATCAGAATTCATATTTGTTTCTGCAACCCACAAGTGAGCTCCCTTTAAAGTGGTCCCGTCACCGCGTCTTATATGTCTATTTTATAAACTATTTGCATTCCCCATGTAAAAACTATTCCTAAGTATCTTTTCACATTACTGTATTTTGTCCCATTCCTCTATTATTCTTGCTCAACATTTTTAGAATATATTTCCAACTTGGTCTTACCAGTTGACTGGTTAGTCCCTGCAGGAAATGATCGGATAGTGTCAGACTGTCCAGGGATATTCCCCTCAGGCATGCCCAAACTGCGGCCCTCCAGCTGTTGCAAAACTACAACTCCCAGCATGCCCTAATAGCTGTAAGCTACCCAGGCATGCTGGGAGTTGTAGTTTTGCAACAGCTGGAGGGCCGCAGTTTGGACATGCCTGCCCCAACTGGTAACATCCAGCTGGCAATTCATTCATAAACTTCTAGTAGGAATACTAGAGGAATGACACAACTTAGAGTGATAAGAATGGATGCTCCAGGATTGTTATTACATGGGGAGTGCACAGCTCACACCCTGAGCTGTGATAGGAAGAGAGCTGCAGCAGAAAAGACACGCCCCCTGAGCTGTGATAGGAAGAGAGCTGCAGCAGAAAAGACACACCACCTGAGCTGTGATAGGAAGAGAGCTGCAGCAGAAAAGACACACCCCCTGAGCTGTGATAGGAAGAGAGCTGCAGCAGAAAAGACACGCCCCCTGAGCTGTGATAGGAAAAGAGCTGCAGCAGAAAAGACACGCCCCCTGAGCTGTGATAGGAAGAGAGCTGCAGCAGAAAAGACACGCCCCCTGAGCTGTGATAGGAAGAGAGCTGCAGCAGAAAAGACACGCCCCCTGAGCTGTGATAGGTAAAGAGATGCTGCAGAAAGGATAGGTCCCTTGAGCTGTGATAGGGAAAGAGCTGCAGCAGAAAGGACACACCGCCTAGGCTGTGATAGGGAGAGACACCCCTCCCCAAACTAATAGGCTGAAAATGATATAGAAGAGCAATCGGAGCAATGAATAGGGACATCTCTGAATCCATATGAAGTACAGGGCTGGTTTTAGATTTCATTTCTAGCTTCTAATTTTCATGTTTTATATCACTCATGGCATAACCCCTTTAAGTGCCCCCCCCCCCCCCCACTCACATTCCTAACATTAAAAAATCTTACATCTGCTGGTGAGAAAAGTCTCAGTGTGGTCGCAGCCCCATAACCTTCTCGCTGAGTTTACTGGAAAGTCTCATAAACCGTGTCCTCTGCTTGCAGACGTCCTTAGTTGTAACAGCTGGTAATGGTTCAGTAATGATCCTGCCATTGGGAAGAGAATCAGATTACAGCCGTCCACCGCAGGTTATTATATTTTGCTTCCTGAAATTAGCTTATAAGTGTAATTAAGGCCGCTTCTCTTTCCCCTTTTAGAAACTGACAAATAAACTTAAATTAAGGACTCATCCACATTCATTAGTCTTTTCCACATAGATCGGTGGTAATTAAGAAGTCTGCCATGCATGGTCAGCACTGAGGCCTCATGAATATGGCTTCGTGCAAGCTGTAGGGTGCTCTAATACGGCACCCACAGAAATCTATGGGACCATAATATAAGTCCCAGGCCTCAGATTTAACTTAGAGGGTCATTCAGATTGCTTATGAATATGGTGCTGTCGGTGCAGTAAGGAAGCACAGGCTGGGGCAGATTTACTAGTCCTATAGATGGCGTAGGCTTAGACAGGTTGTCTAGACCTGCACCAGGTTTATCACCAGTGATGTTTTTGGCAAGTATTGGTTGGCTTAGTTTGAGACAGAATTTTGTAGCACGATTTTGGCGCTAAATGTCATACATTAAGACACGCCCCTTTTTTGGTAAGACACATCACTTTATAGGGCATTTGGACCAATTTATGCCAAAATCTCGGTGCTCTCACTGTAGTAAATTTCAGACTGTTCATAGTTAGAGCCTTAGGCCTCTTTCACACGGGCGAGATTTCCGCGCGGATGCAATGCGTGACATGAACGCATTGCACCCGCACTGAATCCGGACCCATTCATTTCTATGGGGCTGTGCACACGAGCGGTGATTTTCACGCATCACTTGTGCGTTGCGTGAAAATCGCAGCATGTTCTATATTCTGCGTTTTTTACGCAACGCAGGCCCCATAGAAGTGAATGGGGCTGCGTGAAAATCGCAAGCAAGTGCGGATGCGGTGCGATTTTCACGCACAGTTGCTAGGAGACGATCGGGATGGGGACCCGATCATTATTATTTTCCCTTATAACATGGTTATAAGGAAAAATAATAGCATTCTGAATACAGAATGCATAGTACAATAGGGCTGGAGGGGTTAAAAAATAATAAAAAATAATATAACTCACCTTAATCCACTTGATCACGCAGCCGGCATCTCTTCTGTCTTCTTCTTTGCTGTGCACAGGAAAAGGACCTTTGATGACGTCACTGCGCTCATCACATGGTCTGTCACATGATCCATCACCATGGTAAGAGATCATGTGATGGACCATGTGATGAGCGCAGTGACGTCATCAAAGGTCCTATTCCTCAAAGAAGAAGACAGAAGAGATGCCGGCTGCGCGAACAAGTGTATTAAGGTGATTTACATTATTTATTTTTAACCCCTCCAGCGCTATTGTACTATGCATTCTGTATTCAGAATGCTATTATTTTCCCTTATAACCATGTTATAAGGGAAAATAATACAATCTACACAACCTTGAACCCAAACCTGAACTTCTGTGAAGAAGTTCGGGTCTGGGTACCACATTCAGTTTTTTATTACGCGCGTGCAAAACACATTGCACCTGCGTGATAAAAACTGAACAATGGAACGCAATCGCAGTCAAAACTGACTGCAATTGGGTACCTTCTCGCGCGGGTTTGCCGCAACGCATCCGGACCTTTCCGGACACGCTCGTGTGAAAGAGGCCTTAAAGTAGCACTCCCACAGAAATCTTTATCCTCTGTCCCATTAGAAAGGTACATACTGTAATCTGTAGTAAAGGTATAGTAAGAGTTATAACTTCCCTTCTGATCCTCAGCTGTGTCATGTGACCAACACTCTGATCTCCTACTGACACAGGACAGTAAGTCAATTACTTCTCTATTCATTCTTATGAGACTGATATTCCCGTAGGAATACATAGAGAAACTGACTTCCTGTCCACACATAAGAACCTGTGTTATTTGGAGAGGCAGAGTGTTGGTCACATGACACAGCTGAGGATCAGAAGGGAGGTTTTAACCCAGTCACTAATTACCTTGACAGTTCACACATGTAACTTTCTAACAGGTCAGAGAATAAGATGTTTTTTGGGAGTGTTTGTTTAAGACTACAAGCATAGACACCCCAACCTACATTTACTAATGTGAGAGCACCTAGATTTTGGCATTAGTTGCTCCAAATGCCTTAGAGGACATTGTGGCTTTATCGTAAAGGGGTGTGTCTTAGGCTACATGCAGACGAACGTTGTTTGTTTCCGTGTCCGTTCAGTTTTTTTTGGGCGGATAGGATGCGGAACCATTAATTTAAATGGGTCCGCAAAAAATGCGTGTGCTGTCCGCATCAGTATGTCCGTTCCATAGCCCCGGAAAAAATGTTTTGAACATGTCCTATTCTTGTCCATTTTACGCATTGTTACAATGGATCCGCAAAAAAAAAAGGGATGGCATACGGATGTCATCCTTTTTTTGCGGATCCGCAATTTGCGGACCGCAAAACACATACGGTTGTGTGCATGTAGCCTTAATGTGTGACATGGGCCGACACCCAGCCCCCCTGCCGATCAGCTGTATGAGGAGATGGCGCATGCACACTGGTCATAAATATAGGAGAGCCCGAAGAACCCCTTTAGCATGCACTCTGTTCTAATGATATATGTATATAAAGGGGTTAGAATTGTTAGGGATCTACTATTTATGCAATTTCCCTATACAGAAAAATCTAAGCATTCAAGACTAAGGAACTCACTTCACCTTCTGTAGCTTTAAGACCTAGAAAGATGCTGCCTGTAAGCAGCAGCAATTGTGTTGTTGTATGTGTGATCACATTCCTCTAGGTGCGAGCGAGGTGTCTGGCGGGAAGCAGAGCTGGAACCGTACAC
Source organism: Bufo gargarizans (assembly GCF_014858855.1). NCBI lineage: Eukaryota > Metazoa > Chordata > Amphibia > Anura > Bufonidae > Bufo > Bufo gargarizans. Next base: position 592,662,466 of record NC_058082.1, on the reverse strand, counting down.
ATACAGCTTTTTGGCTTTTATATTTTTTGTACCAGAATGAAGGTTCAGATCGGCTGCGCAGGTGACCGGGTTCACTCCGCCATTACAGGTGGTGCACGTAAGGAGAGTTGTTCCAGCCCCGGGAACAAACTAATGACAGTAATAACCAGATCAACCGGTGCAGAACGTTTTAGTGGAAAAACGGATCTGAAGCTGTAACTAGGAGAGCAGGGTAGAAGAGGTCAGAGGGGCTGTGAGGGAGCACCTGATATCACATGCATTAGTATTAGTCTGAACGTGCCCATAGAAATTAGATTAGCACTGGACACAATTGCAGACCTCCCAAGGGTCCCTCTTTTGGAGAGACAGTCCCTCTTTTTTGCCCAAGTCCCTCTGTCCCTCATCTGAGGTATAGATTTTCATCATTGCATTTACAATATTGATGCAGAAAGTGTTTGGCTGGTTCCTCTCTGTATATTAGAGCCCTCCTTGTATATGATTTCATTATTTGATGCAATTAGAATTTTTTGAAATTTCTATATTCAGATCATTTGTGCGCCATTTCGTAAGAGAAAACTATTGAAGTGTATAAAGACACAGGAAAAATTGATCTTTCAAGCTATGAACCGTGAAAGTTTGGAGGTATGCAATTGGAGGGACCATCTAAAGTGTTCGGGGGTTCTCAAGGGAGATAAGGATCAGGTAGCTGGATTTCAGCCTGCTCAATCCTAAGCTACCACCAGGGTTGTCCTACAGCTTCTTGTTTTCCTCTCCTCATTGAGAACACATGCATGACCAAGCCGAGCGTGCATCATGTGTATTGGGGGTTCGGGAGTAAAGGCTGTTTGCCCAACAGCAATCTAAAGTATATGGCTACCTCAACAGGGTTGTCCCACGGAAAATATTATTAAAATATTATAAAAAAAATTGTATTACCACTGAGTTATTCAATAAAATGTATCTGTACAGCGCCACCTGCTCTTTGTTCTTTTTCTCATTTCTTAGTCCACCTCACTGAGATGGCCGCACATGCTCAGTTTCATCTTTCAACTGCCTCCTGAGCTGTGATAGGAGTGCTGAGACACGCCTCCTGAGCTGTGATAGGGAGAGCTGAGACACGCCTCCTGAGCTGTGATAGGGAGAGCTGAGACACGCCTCCTGAGCTGTGATAGGGAGAGCTGAGACACGCCTCCTGAGCTGTGATGGGGAGAGCTGAGACACGCCCCCTTAGCTGCAGCAGAAAAGACACTCCCCTTGAGCTGCCAACTTCATATAAATCTAGCAATGAATGTGGAGATCTCTGGATCCATGTGAGGTACAGGGCTAGTTCTAGCTTTGTTAGAAAGAGGTTGCCATGTACTATATGATGTCTGATTTTAATTTTTCACATTAATTACGGGATAACCCCTTTAAGATCTGCATGTTTTTGGCAGATTCAGATAATTTTGGTCAGATCTGCTGATGTCTATGGTGATCATGCTCCTATGAGATGTTCCTAAATTCACTTGAATCTGTTTAGTGCCTCATATCAGACTCACTGTAGGTCACTAAAGCTGGCCTTACACATTAGATGTGCATGTTGGCCTCCCGACTCCCCTCTAACAGTTAAAAGGGTTATCCAACCCCTATAATGACCCTCCTAATGCCCGGGCCCCTCAGATAGGTTATATACATACCTCGCTCCTCGGCACCCACGTCGCTTCTAATGACCTTACGGCCGCTGCTGCACCTGAGCATGCATGTGTATGGGAGCATCAGGAGAGACTCCTTCACCATGATCCTCTGACTATAAGGTGCACCATGTAAAAAGGCTTTTCTATAAGGTGAAATGGCAGACACGGGCATGGTGATATACAACATTTCAGCTATGGTGTATTCTAGATACATATTCCTGCTCTTTCAGGTCTGCGGGAAGAAAATGTTCACATCCATCATACCGACAGAAAGATTTATTTGATCTCTTTACATGTTTTTGCTGTCATTTACTGCAATGAATATCATCAGTAGATGACATCGGTGCACGTGATCATACCTAGGCTGAGGAAATACCGTACATGTGCGTTATATACTGTAACTAGCTTGCTGACATTCTTGGAATGGATCCACCTCCGTCCCCAGCCCCCAGACCTCCGTCCCCAGCCCCCAGACCTCTGGTCCCTTGGTGGGATTGCTTGTCAAAGAAGAATGCTGACTGAGCTATGGCTGCAGCTTGTAATGTCAAGCCTTTGCTATCACGAGATTTCATACATGCAATAGTAACCCGTATGTTTTTTTCTGTAGTGTACCTAGTGCATTCAATGGCAACTGATCAAAAATTGCAAAGTAAGTTTTTTTCAGTAAAGGCAATAAACATTGAGGAGAGAAAGCGTTGTATGAATTGGCCATCTGGTCCCGAGATATAAATCCTTCCTTTCTCTATGAGTAAATAGACGGAATAATTTCATAATATATCTTTATAGCAGCCAAAGCCTAGTTTTCCCAATACTTCCAGACTTCCAAATCTCCTGCATAGATAGTTAGATTTTCCAGTTTTAACATCCACCACTAGAGGGAGCCTTTTTTTATTAAGTGATATACAGTAAACTCCTAAGCTCCCCCTAGTGGTGGTTGCAGGCAGACAGAATTTTATCATTTTAAAGAGTTTCCCAGGACCTAGATATTGACAAATGACAAACATTTGTAATGCACTTTTATTGCAAAGCTCAGGGATAGTTGTTTGGCAATCTGAACACAAAGCATTGATTGTATATACTCAGGATAAGTCATCAATATCAGATCAGTGGGGTTCTAGCGCCTGTTTCGGGCAGCTGCCGTCACTAAGAATTATGCTGAGGGTTGAGTCGGAAGCAGAAGATTTCATCCACTGTGTGGTTTTCCGCACCAGAGTACTACGGCTCAGCTTCCATTCACTACACAGAGGACGGAACCTTCTGCTTCCGGCTCCATCCTCTATATAGCTTCCGCTGCCGACTACTGCCTAAAACAGCTGATCCATGGGAGTTAGATCTCCACTGGTGTGATATTGATGACCTGTACCTTGGATGGGCCATCAATATCTAAATCCCGGAATAAACCTTTAATTCTATGGTTGTATGCAGGGATTTGGAGCTCTGTATCAGCATAAATGAACTCCAGCTGCTGAAAAGTAAAATTTACTTTAATAGGGTTGTGCCATGTTTGCAAGTTATTCCCTATGCACAGGATAGGGGAATCCAAACACTGGGACCCCCATGGATCCCCAAAACAGGGGTCTCGTTCCCTCAATTTGATGGAGCGGCAGGATAAACATGCGCCCTGTCGCTCTATGCATTCTCTATGGAACCACCGGATATACCCAAGTGCTGCCACATAGAGACCTGCAGCTCCCTCAGATCAGGGGAACGAGACCCCCATTCTCGGCATCTGTGAGGATCCCAGCAAGTTGACCCCTGGTGAACTGTTAGTTATCCTCTGTCCTGTGGATAGGGGGTAAGTTGCAAACATAAAATTAAGAAATTATTCAGCACAGAATTTAGGAGGGATGTTTAATTTAAAGGGATTTTCCAGGATTTGGTCCCTTTTAAATTAAGATCTCTAGTGTGTGGTACCTTATAAAAGAATCATACTCATCTGCTGCTCCAATCCAGCCAGTTTACTTCCGCCTGCAGTACAGATGGAGCCATGTGTGCCGCTGCAGCCCATGACTGGCCTCAGCAGTGACATGTCCCCAAGCAGCACCTCACTGATGGTTCACATGCCACTTAGAGACATGTCCCCACTGATGGTACATTTATTTATTTTCTGCACTTATCTAGCGCTACTATATTCCACAGCGCTTTACAGCTATTAGCATTGGGCTGTCCCTAACAGGGTTCACAATCTAAGTTCCCTATCAGTATGTCTTTGGAGTGTAGGAGGAAACCCAAGCAAACCATACAGAGTCCCTGCAGATGTCGTCCTTGGTCGGATTAGAACCCAGGACCCCAGCGCTGCAAGGCACCAGTGCTAACCACTGAGCCACCATCTGACCTTGTCTGTACCTGAGCCGGACAATGAGCCAGGTACAAGAATGGAGCCAGGGAGCCACACTAGACTGGAGTATAATTCTTTCACTAGGTACCACACGTTGGGGGGCCCAATTAAAAAGGAACCCAATTCTGGAATACCCCTTTGTAATTCTCTTACCCCTCAAAAAAAGACTGAAAGGCTGAGAAAGTGATCACGAGGTAATATAAGGAATAATGAAAGCTTCCATAGTGAGGAGGTCGCCAAGCACACACCAGGCAAACCAAGAACAGTTCTATAATTAGGACTTTGTTTACCGCTATCCCGTAATATTCACTTAAGGCAAGTTCAAAGGAACTTCACCTAAATTATGGGGTCCGAGTTCCTTTAAAAAGAGCAATGATGCAGATCAGGAATCGGTGCATGTTGCATCCAGATGCCCTGTTTTCCCTAATGTTTTCCTATGGTATTGAAGCGTGCGGACTCCAACAGCTGCACGCCGACCATACATTAAAACCCTGATGACCTTCTGCGGTTACGGCCTTGTGCACAACTTTTGGCACAAACCAGGAGTATAGAAGGAACCTGGGACATCTTCTATTCCCAGAACAAGGCTATACATTAGCACATATGGCCCTGGTTTATAATGGGCAGGGCGTGATTTTAGAAATTTCTTGCCATTATAAAGCTTTACTCCCTTCTAGCGACTCACTCAACATGTCCCCCGCATCCTACTGTTTCTTACAAGGTAGCTTTTTCTAATGGTAATCGTAACACCATTTAATTGTAAGTGATGACTGTATACGCTCAGGAGGAGGGAACGGTGTAGGGAAGAGGCAGCCTGAAGGTATAACTTTTAACAGGCCTCTTTATGCAATCTGTAAATGAATGAATCATATCAATATGGAATTCCAGAGAATGGCTTTTAAAGGGCATCTGTCAGCAGTTTTGTACCTATTACACTGGCTGACCTGTTGCATGCGTGCTTGGCAGCTGAAGGCATCTGTGTTGGTCCCATGTTCATATGTGTCTGCATTGCTGAGAAACATGATGTTTTACTATATGCAAATGAGCCTCTAGGTGCAACGGGGGCGTTGCCATTACTCCTAGAGGCTCTGATCTCTCTGCAACTGTTCCCCCTCTGCACTTTAATTGACAGGACCAGGAGTGATGAGGTGTTCACTGCCTAGCCCTGTCAATCAAAGTGCAGAGGACACGGCAGTTGCAGAGAGATCAGAGCCTCTAGGTGTAATGGTAACGCCCCGTTGCTCCTAGAAGCTCATCTGCATATATTTAACCATTTTTTTCTTAGCAATGCGGCCACATATGAACATGGGACCAACACAGATGTCCAACATTCAGCTGCCAAGCGCACATGTACTGATGAGCCAGTGTCATAGGTACAAAACTGCTGACAGATGCCCTTTAATGCATTGTCATCTACTACTGCAAGGATGTGACACCATTCATAATGCAGCCATCTGGTTTACAACCTGAATCTGTCACCTACCTTGTAGGGTTAGCTCAGTTGATTGTAACGATACCTTTCACTCAGTCGCTTCATTCCGGAGAAAAACTTTTAATCCATATGCAAATGATTAGTTAAGTGCCTCAGGGGCGGGCCCAAACTGCTCTGTGCACACTTGCTCCTCCTGCTTCCTCTTCCAGACCCTCTCTCTTTCTTGATTGACAGGGCCAGGTTCCTGCATAGTCATCTCCCCTGTCAATCAAGAAGGAAAGGGAGGGGCTGCACCAAAATTTGCAGCATGACACTTGTCTGTGTAGACATCCATAAAATGTTATCCACTTTAGACAATTTGTCATTATTCGAAGGTCTCTCTCTGACCCCAATTGATCAGCTGTAATCAGCGAGAGAACCTGACAAGTGTTTGAATTCCCTGCAGCACCCCTAGAGGGGAAATGAAACATTACAAAATGTCCATTGCAATTAATAGGCTGTGCATGGAAGGTCCTCCAAAGTGAGACACACACCCTTTATCGGCTGTCTCTGTTACGGCTCTCATTGTATCACATTCGGACACTGAAAATCTGTACAGATGTGGTCTGACTTTTAGGCCCCTTGCAGACGAGCGTGTGCGGATTAGGTCCGGATGCGTTCAGTGAAAAATGCACGATTTTGCAAACAAAGTGATTCAGTTTGTCTGCGATCGCGTTCAGTTTTTATCGCGCGGGTGCAATGCGATTTAATGCGTTTTGCAAGCGCGTGATAAAAAACTGAATGTATACAACCATCCGTGAAAAACGCATCGCATCCTCACTTGCTTGCGTATGCGATGCGATTTTCACTCATCTCCATTCACTTCTATGGGGCCAGCGTTGCGTGAAAATTGCTGAATATAGAACATGCTGCGATTTTCACTCAACGCACAAGTGACGCGTGAAAACCAACGCACATGTAGACAGCCCCATTGAAATGAAGGGGTCCGGATTCCGTGCGGGCTCAATGCGTTCTCATCACGCATTGCACCCGGGCGGAATACTCGCTCATGTGAAAGGGGCCTTAAGCATGTATTACACAGGCGGATTGTCTCCCAGATCATCGCTGAATGCTCGTTATCGATGAGCTGGCAGTATAATACTGCAGCTGATTACCCGAAAAACGTCCATTGGGTAATTGGAATCTTTCAACAGGTTTAAAAATCATTTGCCGGCAGCAGATCTTGCTCTCTGTATGGGGATTCAGTATGGGGATCAGTGGCGATCATACTGTGGAGGAGATCGCTGCTCTTCTCCACTGACGGACAGGCGATTGCCAGGAAGGAACGCTTTCCTCCCGACAATCGCCTGCATAATCTGGCTGTCTAATACACAACGACAGCTCAATACAACTTCTTTGTCTTTGAACCTATGGCTAAAGCTGAGATATGAGGTCAGCCAAACAGTTGTTCCCCGGACAGCTATAATCTCACGTTTCTTTATGGGGAGGGGGGGGGGGAGATAAGTAGCTGCCAGACACCTATGCCGCCACTTATACTTATTTCAAGGAAACTATAGGATCAGACTGATAAAATTCAACCTTATCTGTCCTTATTTCCCAACACGTAAGATGTCAGATGATGGTCATGGACAATCAAACATTAGGTTGTCAGAAGATTGCAGCAAAAGATAGAGAGGGTTTAAAGTTCAATGAGAAAGCAGGTTGGTGAACGCTTTGTTAAGTTAATTAAGGGGTAAGTACACATATGTATTGTCTCCAATGAGCGCCTTAATCATCTTTGAAGTCAATGGCGAGCATTTGTGTAAGGTGCCTGATCCGCATAAATACACATCATGCAAATGACTGTTGATCACCGGGTTGATGGGATTAAATTGCAAGAAATGCAGCTCTCACGGGAGCCGGGGGCTCCGTCACTTTTGCATGTTAATTATAGAAGTGCAGTGTCATGACTTTCACGTGGCTCTCCGCAATCAGGCCATACACGTGAGACAACTGTCAGTTGAAGGCTTGTTCAGCTGACAGCAAACGTTCCTGATCCTCCTATACATGGCCGAGCATGCATGTGTTGTGAATGGTAGAAGGATAGGTCCTTTGCATAGGTCTGTGATGGCTAGCCTCCGGCACTCCAGCTGTGGTAAAACTATGACTCCCAAGATATACACTTGCTTGGCTGTTCTCAAATGAATGGAGCATGCTGGGAGTCGTAGTTTCATCGGAGGTTAGCCATCACTGGTATAGGTCATCAGTATCTGATCGGTGGGAGTCCAACACCTGGGACTCCCGGTGATCAGCTGTTTGAGAAGGCAGCGGCACTCACAGCTTAGCGTTTGCCGGTGGTGTCATGTCCGTCGATCACATGGCCCCATTCTAGTAAATGCGAAGCTAAGGGCTAAGCTGCAGTACCGATAACAGCCACTATACAGTGTACGGCGCTGTGCTTTGTAAGCTGCGAGGAGACTGCAGTGCCCACCAGAGCTTTATACAGCTGATCGATGGGGTCCTGGGTGTCAGACCCTCACCGATTAGATACTGATGACCTATCCAAAGGCAGGACTTTTTACACAGTGCATTCATTTGGTCGATAATTAAACCCTGGTCAAAGGCCCTTTAGTTTCTTGAGTGGGGTTTCCAACTTCTATGTGTGTCTTAAATAACCCACCCAGCGGGACCATTCAAGGGAGGCATACTTACCTGCTACCTGAACTTGGGTCCGGCTCCGTGGGTCCACCTCTGTCTTCACTGTATTTCGTTTCCCCCCATGTAAACCTCTGGCACGGACAGGGTCATGTGCGCTGCTGCAGCCAGTGACTGGCCGCAGCAGCGACGTGTATCCTAAGAGGCACGTGACCAGTGAATCTTTCCCATATTGAAGTTCTCGGACCCCAGTGCAAAATCTTCAACAGGATTTAAGTGTCCTTCAACATACTATGCTAGAGGGTCATTGAGCCCGGGTACAACTGCTACCTCTGCCCCCCCCCCCCTATATTAGTCTCTGCATAGAGGAATGCATGAAGGATGTGTAACCATGTGCGCTGCTGCAGCCAGTGACTGGCCGCAGCAGCGACGTGTGTCCTAAGAGGCACGTGACCAGTGAATCTTTCCCATATTGAAGTTCTCGGACCCCAGTGCAAAATCTTCAACAGGATTTAAGTGTCCTTCAACATACTATGCTAGAGGGTCATTGAGCCCGGGTACAACTGCTACCTCTGCCCCCCCCCCTATATTAGTCTCTGCATAGAGGAATGCATGGAGGATGTGTAACCATTAACCAGAGTCATCTTCGTAATTAGCATACTGTATTCATTTTCTGTAACCATTAACAGGGAGCCATTTTTTGGACATGCACGATTTAGCCTGATACGAGATACACACATAGCTGAACAGAACGGTCTGAGGTTCCCATGAGATCCGAAGCATCCGTAGCCCCCAGAACGCTCTGCTGCAGATCTAGGCATTGTGTGTTTTGCTTATATCGACGAGATCCAAATTAATTCGAGAACATTCTGGTTTGTGGTGATTACTTGGTGTCTCTTGTGAACGGGAGGCTCTTGACAACTATCCTTCCGAACACCCAAAGTAGAAGCTTAGATCAGCTGTTGGTTTTCAGTCATCATGTACCTAAAATGTTTGTGATTTAAAAGGGCTTTCCGACATTTTAATACTGATGACCTGTCCTCAGTATTAGGTAATCAGTATCTGGTGGGGGTCCGACACCCGGGACCCCCCGCCAATTAGCTGTTGTGAGCGTTGCTGCACAGCGCCATACATTGTATAGTGGCTGTTCTTGGTATCGCAGCTCAACCCCATTCATTTCGATAGGGCTGAACTGCACCTAGGCCACGTGGCAGATGAACGTGGCGCTCACAGAAGCGCTGCAGCTGATTGGTGGGGGGTCCTGAGTGTCGATCAGATGCTAATGATTTATCTAAAGGATAGATCATCAGTAAGAAAAAAGCGGTGAACTCTTTTAAGGGGGTACAGCTGTGCCCATTTCATGAAGACAGCCCTTGTCTCTATGTCGAATTAGTACATATGGATATCATGGAGGGGTCCACCGCTGTGGCAGTGTTGTTGGAAGCCGGTGATTGCCACAGAAGATCCAATCTGTTAAGGGTTGTCTGTCATGAGTACCCCCAAAAGTGCTCATAGGGGACAAAAATAGATTGCCATGTAGAACCTTCTAGTCTGTCTGTCAGCCTGACCTGAAATTAGGCACACGACATTCCTAATTTCTTCATGACCTCCAAGAACAAGGAAGAGTCCTGTTTATAAGGAGTCAGGGAGGTGGCACTCAATTCCTATGATTGGCTCTTTAAGGGAGACCATTTAGTGGGTGCAGTTACACCCAAAAAGTTAACGTTTAAAGTGACATTGCACAGATTTGGACATGTCCTAGTTCAAATTAAGCAGCTTGGGTGATGGTCCACTAAAGAAGGGTCATCTGGCAATGGCTACCTATAACCCTTAAAGGTGTTATCCAACCCCTGTAATGACTCCCCCCCCAATGCCTGGTCCCCTCATATAGGTTATACTTACCCCACTCCCCAGCACCCGTGTCGCTCCTGATCACCGCATGGCCACTGTTAGGGAGGCTCGTTCCCGTCGCGGGCAGATGCAGTGGTGCCAGTGTGGGGGTCAGGAGCGATGCGGGTGCCGTGGACCTGGGTAAGTATAACCTATATGAGGGGCCCAAGCTTTAGGGAGGTCATTATAGGGGGTTGGATAACCCATTTAAAGAGGAGTTGACTTGTCACCTCTCGTGACATGTCTGTTTTAGTAAGTACTTCTATTCCTCAAGTATTAACAATTTTGGAGCATCTATTCTTATGACTCTATGTTGTTCCATTCCTTTATTATTCCTGAATGAATTGCTAGCCGTCTGCTATGAAGGTTGAGATGGGTGTTACCAGTTGGGGGTGTGTGCCTGCACTGACAGCAGTGATTGGATAGTGTCAGACTGTGCAGTGACGCCCCCCAACTGGTAACATCCAGCTGGACCTTCATTGCAGGCGGCTGGCAATTCATTCATAACTTCTAGCAGGATTAATAAAGGAATGGCACAACATAAAGTCATAAGAATAGATGCCCCAGAATTGTTACTACACGAGGAATGGAAGTAATTACTAAAACAGGATAGGTGACAGCTCTTCTTTAAAGAGAAGACTCATCTCCTAGCCTAGGTGGAACATCCAATCAATCTAGGAGGTGTTACATTTGACACTTTACTAAGTTGCATCTGGAACTTGGATGCTGACCACAAAAATAAACAAAAAGAAGCAAAAAAAAAAGATTTTTATATATATTTTTTAAATCTGTCCTAATGCTGCCTGTATACACAGATTATATTTATAAATCCGCTCATGGTCTAATGGCTCTTAATGGAGGCCGCAACACTGCACTTAGTCTCCTACAGGCTCCCACAGCCATAAAACTATCACACAGCCGGTGGTAGATATTTGTAGACAGGGGCCTATAAAAATAAGCCTGCGTACAATTAGCTGGTAAATCACACCATCACCCAGCAGCCGCAGTCCTACAAGTGGTTGGAATTTGTGGGCACCCTCTATTTTATTTCCACCCCCCCTACCACTGATATTTACCTTCCATTAGGATCCCAGATGATTTATTTTTATTTTTTTCTCCCTTTTGGAACATTACGTTCATTCCAGGAGGGGAAACATAGTGTCATTTCTAGACGTCTTCATGGATTTCGAGTAAAAATAGATCATTTTTGGTTATTTTCTGCCCACATAAAATCAGATCTGTCTTCAAAAACATCTACATTTCCACTTTTAGGTTAGCTTTTGAAGACTCACTGACCACTGGGTTTTATTTATGGTAGTCCAGCCTTCCCCCTCCCGAAAGAAGTGACTAAAGGAGTGTGTGAAGGAAACAGAGGCTTTTGGCTGGCTGCAGTCACTGGAGGAGGAGGGGGAAGGATTTGAAAGGGGTTTGTTCAGAGTTGCTGAGCTTAGATCACATCTGTTCCTGCCGCCTGTGATGGGATTAAATTACTGCACATTCTGAGTGAATGAGGCTCTTTAGTCAGGGAGCCCTCAGTCCCTGCACCTCTGTCCTGCCTTCCTTTCCTTACTCCAGGGCTGTGCATTCATTACCAGAGCTGCTGGGACTATCAGCCAAGGATCATGTGCAGCCACCTACTCTGATTGTGGATTTTCTTTTATTTTTTTATTTATTTTTTTACTCTCCATTGATAAAACAGAGAGCATAGACTCATCTGGACCATGCACAGTAGACCTTGCATTCTGCTGGTGCTGAGCCCTTGTTGCTAGGACTTCTTCCAGGGCTATTGACCAATCATATTCACCATATCACTAAGCTCTGTCAGGATTTCTGTAGATCTCATCTGACCTGTGGACCCTCTGTCTCCTTCAGGATGCCAGCTGCAGCTGGGGATGGCATCAGTGAGTCTCCCCCAAGGTTTATGCTTGGGGAGAAGCCCCCGGTGCAGATTGAGGACTCCTTCCTGCCAGCCTCTGTGAGCAACGTGTCCCGGGATACCCTGCGCAACTTCCAGCACACCAAGAGGGTGGGCAACTACCTGATCGGGAGGAAGCTGGGAGAAGGGTCCTTTGCCAAAGTCAGAGAAGGGCTACATGTGGTCACTGGAGAGAGGGTAAGTGAGAGCCTGCGCATGGGGGAGGGGGGGTCTGTGTTTTGTTATTATTATTATTATTATTAATATTATATATATATTGTATAGTATTGTATCCACAATGCAAAAAATAAACTAATCCACTTTCTGTCTGTCATCAGATCTTTATCTGTCTATCTATCTATCTATCTATCTATACAATGTTGAACTGGTGTTTCTAGGGCCCACCAGAAGAATTAATTCTCAAAGTTCAAGCCATATATCATCAATAAAGTTTACTTGGTTTTGAAACAAAGAAATAGACCCTAATGGCAAGTGATTATTTGCAAAGGCAGCCAAAAATGATTTTTTTTTGTCCTGGACCTTTGGAGCCCATTATGGTATTAAAACCTGGGCCCATTGGAGGATCCTTTGGTACTGCAAACCATATCATCAACCCGACTATCTGTGGTCTTAGCTATCTATTTATTGTCGGACTGGTATTCTTAGGGCCCACCAAAGGAATTTATTCTTGAGGTGCAAGTCATATCATCAATAACGTTTTCTAGGTTTTGAAACAAATAAATCAACTGTATTGGCATGTGATTATCTCCAAAATAGCCAGTGGGTTTTTTCTTGTCGATCTTTGGGGACCATTATGTTTATGGTATTAGAACCTAGGCCCCCCAGAGGATCCTCTCGTACTCCGGTGGATCAGTTTGTCTATCTGTCTGTCTATCTAATCTATCTATCTGTCTGTCTATCTATCTAATCTATCTAGCCCAGGGATCTGCAATTTCCGGCACTCCAGCTGTGGTGAAACTACGACTCCCAGCATGCACACTTGCTTAGCTGTTTTCAGGACTCCCATAGAAGTGAATGGAGCATGCTGGGAGTGCCGAAGGTTGCTGGCCCCTGATCTAGCCACTACTCTATCTACATGTATGGGAGTGTATATAATATGTATGTACTGTAAATATAATATTGAGCTGCACGTGTGTCCTAAATGCATTAAGTAGACTATACTTTATATACAGTAGGTATGCTGTGTACACATGCATTATATCATGGTGTTTATATGGCAGCTATTATACAGGATGTACATATAGACCTTTTTAGTGAAGTTCTGTATATTCCCTTGCTATCATATCACTAGTTGAAATCCACTCAGTTGTTCAGATTCCTTTGACTTTTTAAATATTTCTTATATTTCTTTTTTTCAGTTTATTAAGCCATTATCTTCACTGCATAGTAGGGCATGCTCATCAATATTACTGCACCAGACTGAATAGCACCAGTCTGTTTCTAAAAAGGGGGATTTACTGTGCAATTTATGTTCCAAAAAAGTTGTGTCGTCGCATTACCCAGTTACCTTGTGAATGAATAGGGCACCCACTACTATAAAATTGCACTATTCAATGATATACCACTATTAATGGATACCCCAATGTGTGCTACAGATCAGGGTAATAGGGTTATACAAATTGAAGAGTGGAAAACCAGAGGCAACATACAGTATAATGAGAGGTGCACAGAGTTCAGAATCTGCACTTGTTGTCCCAGTGACTTGGAATTCTGAGAAATATAAATCATTGTTCTCAGTACTGGTGTCAATCAAAGTTAAGAAAAGTACAGTGTAGATGACCGGGGTGCACTAGGAGGTACATTCCTCATTGGGCTTAGGATTTAACCTTTGTTTGGCATCAGGCTAATATTGGGGGAAGGAGTTGGGGGGGGGTATACCACTCTGAATTCGATGGCCAGATCATACATGTTAATTAGGTTGCATGAGTAGCAAGAGTTGTAGTCAATTAATACATGCATTATATGTATATGTATCATCTGCAGTGTATACGTCATCAATATATTCCACACTGTACAGAGAGATAACAGTCCCTATGTCCGTGAGCTCTTTCGTATTCGTATTTCTCCATTTCTTGTATGCTCACTCCAGGGACAGTTCTATAGGAAGCCAAATTAGCACTACTGATATGTTTCTGGGTTTCAGAAGTCAATCTGGTACATCAAGTAATGGACTGCTCAGCAATCACCCCTATTACCCTGCAGTGTCCTTATCTCGCATGAACTTTAAGGGGAATCCGTCGCCCCCATTTTAGACCATTATCTACAGTAATACATGAGGAGTACTGCAGGTATGGAGTTTAGGTCACTCTTTTTTATTTTCCTACTGCCCCCTGTTCCCTTATCCACAGGATTGGGGTGTCCTGACCACACCCCAATCAATCACGAGAACAGGTGTCCCACACCACCACATGGATGGAGCTACAGATTGAGCATGCACTTGTCTGCTTCATTCTCTATGGGATCTATCCTAGCAATGTGATTATTACAGTGACTGTGCATTCATGGCCACTACTCCGTAAAGAACAGTGACCGACTGAGTACCACTCTACTTTGCATCAGTCCCCTGGTTGAACCCCACAGTTCTATGCCATATCTAGTGAAGATGCCATGAAGGGGATTAGATATAGACAAGATATCATGGATGGATGGATAGAAAGTTATGTAGATAATAAAAAAATTAAAAAAAAGAGGCAGTACTCCAAAGTAGGTGACAGGGTGATGGACCCGCTTTATACACTCTAATTGCAGTTGGGGTGAATAAAGCGGGTCCACCGCCCTTTGACCTACTTTGGAGCGTTGTATTTTTTTTGCTTTTTTGGACATCTATAGAGCTGTAGCCGATGGTCTTGGAGGGATTGCCCCCACTCTTGACCTGATAGAGCTTCTGATTTTCTTTTTTATTTATGTAGATTGCCATGAATATTCTCCTCCCTTCCGTCTTTTTACAACATCATCTGATACAGGATGCCGGATACCTGTCTGATGTATTTGCATCATGCTCGGGAATGCTGGCTTTGATCTATAGTTTGCTTTAGGTGGTCTCATTCTGAAAAGAAGTGCCTCCAGCTGTAATTGCATACATATCTTGTGGGACCTTTTACACTGCACACCTGGCTTAACGAAAGATTGTAAAACAATGTCCCAATGCAAATGTATAATTAAGGAGCTGAGTTAAAAAATCAAGATAAGCCAGTGATCCACCGTATCCTGTATTCGTGGACACCACCTTTTAAAGAACCTAACAACTTTTTGATACTTGGTTCCCCTCCTCCATTATATGCGTCCCGCCCGTCATTTACATCCATTACGAGTTGGAGGCTGAAGGTTAGAGTCTATTGTGGCAGGACATCTTCACCTTTGGTGAACTTTTCCCATTGTAAGGAATTGCATTATCAGTCATTCCTAATTTTATTGTATTACCTAAATGGCTCCCATTATGAGAAGATATAGGGGTGAGCAGACGTGAGGAATTAATATTCCCTTTGGCTTCTCTTCCAAGCGCTGCAGCCAGTATTCTGTCAGAGAAGTTGTCATGGTGGTCATCATCACATTTAGACAGGTCTTCCGCTCTCTCTAATATAGGTGCCAAAATTTCAACTGTATTTTAATAATGGCACCAGGGAGCGCATCTATTGGGAATTTGGTTTCCCACAAGTTCCAGAACAGGGGCATTATTAGGCCTGGGCGAGAAGTACAAATGGTCCAGGTCCTTTGCTCGATGCCCCTGATCTTCTGTGCCAGCAATTACTTTCCCGTGAGATTACTTATGACAGCCATTTGTTCTCATACATAGTCAATACTTTCATATAATTGAATTTATGGAAACAATTATTCAGAAACAAAGAAAATGCCTCAAACTGTTTTATGCATAAGGCACGATTAAATAGGCCAAGGCTGAACGAAGACGTTTCCCTCCAGTAATGCTTATACATGACCCCAGAAAAAAAGCAGGTAATGCAAACCTTCTCCTCACTATTATTATTACTACGAGAGCGAGAACTGAGTGTTAGCGATACCTGCTATAGCAGCTCATGTTTCTGGCCTCGGGGGAATTTTTGGGATCACAGAGAGGCTGCAGATTCAGGTTTGGAGAGTTTTGTGCAGCTTCTGGTTTTCTTGGGAGTTCTTTCTGTTGTTTCTGTGATTTGGATGAATTGAAGAATCCTAAGGAGCACATCAAGGATCTGTACAGATGTAAAGAAGAGTGCTAATTGTAAACATAAGGGGGCGCCTCTTTATGGGGATCTCCAGGTATAATTATGACTAAACTCTATGTCACGCTCTAGCATAGTCACTGTGGTCTTGTATAGAGATGCTCCAATGCATAACATGTATTAGTTTACTAACCTGAGTGCACTGAGACCTTGTCGTAAATTGTGCTAAAATGTGTAACAAGTTGGTGTAAAGTGATGCAATTTGGTACATTTTTGGCAGAATTTGTGCATCTAGCTTTAGAAAAATCTACTTTGCCTAGCTCAACAAGGGACAGTGGCTTAATGGAGAGTGGACGTGGCTTCACACAGAATGGATGTATCCTAAGATGTGAAAAACATTGTGTGGGAATTCTGGCATAAAATTATTTTGCAAAGTAAGCCAATCAATAGTTAATAAAGCTAGACGAAAAGGTCTAGCCATGAATCACATGTATCATCCAGCACTGTGATACATCTGGGGCAGGTCTAGACAGCCTGTCTAAATTTAGGCCATCTATAGGAATAGTAAATCTACTATTATGTCCCATATTGTCCACATGGCGGCACATGGAACACTACTGGTCCAAATTTGAGACTTGCAGTGCAATCCGTGCACCTCTGTATGACACAATTATGGTGCTCTTGGTATAAATCAAGCAATGTCCTACCATAGGGCTCCGCATTGACCATGGATTTTAACTTCCGTATGCGTACTACGAGCTATTAAGCACCAGTGTCCAACAAGTCCAACCAGGATCAGACCTCATGCACACAACCTTATTTTGGGTCAACGTCTAATATGCATTTTTTGCAGATCAAACACAAACCCATTAATTTCTATGGGTCCACAAAAAGACACATCCATATGTCCATGCCAGAAATGATAAAACATGTCCTACTGTTTTCCATTTTTAAGGACAAGACTAGCCATTTCTATTATTGAGACTGAGAAAAATGCGGCACACACATGTCCGGTATCCGCAAAAAGGATATAGTCATGTGCATGTAGCCTAAAATATATTGATTCTAACCTTTCTGTTCTGCACGTGATATTTGTGCTATTCTTGATCAACTATCAAATCAGACGAATTATTAATCCATGTTTGTGCAACTTTTGGGCATGAATGATTATGCCCACGCATCGATTCTGGGGAGAAACAAGGTGTTTCTGTGCCTTTCATATGACAGCCTAATGGTAACCCTATTCTGGATGGCTATTTGGATGTTAGTAAGAAAGTGAGCATCCTATGAACTGGCATGGTAGTCTTTATGTACCCTATCACAAGTGGGTAATCCATTGAACACCAAGGAGACCAAGGAAAACATTAAGGGGTTGTCCATTTTTGGACAAATTCCCTTTAGAGGATGCTCCCAAGAGATCCACTTAAAAAGCTCAATTTGGACTAGATTTCATCACGTGAAGGTTTTTTTCAGTTGTCCTCTTAAACAGGTGTAAAAACTTTTAGCCTGGTATCTCTTCATACGCAGAGATCATCCAGTTTTACTGATCCTGACAATAGGAACCTATAATGTATGTGATTACCCCTCAGAGGTCCCTCTTTTATAAGCTTTTTATCCCTCAGTTTACAAGATGCTTGCCTTTGCTAAGCTCCCTTATGTAAAGCTATATGCTGTGAGCATCCCATGGCCAGATTCCAACACGCATCTCTCGAGCCCAAATGCCTTTAAATCTTTCAGGCCATGTTATTTGTTGAAGTATAACAGATCCTCTGGCAGCCACACTCACCTTGCCGTTAACCCTGCACCTGGGAAGACTTAAATTTAGTGTACACTCCGGTCTGCCCATTATTTCCTTAGAAGAAACCCAGGATAATACATTAATATGGGTCATAAGTTCAAGAACATGTAGGATGAAGAGCAAACCATAATTATCACCCTGTTAACATTTCAAAGGAACGTGGTCAAATGAACATATGGAGCTGGACTGGGTTTGGTCAGCTTTTGCTTCTCTATTCTTGTTTTATACATTTGTCTGTGAATGGAATTTTTCATCCTTTTATGGTTGTTCGTAGATGTACCGATAAATGGCCAACGATAAATAGATGGACTAAATGATCATTTCCATGGGCTAGAAATCTATTCCATTGGTTCGAACATACCGATATTTTCTTTGGTCGTTAGAACTATTACTATTGTGTTTATCCACAGCTGCCTGAGAAGCTTCAATTTGGGGCAATGGAAGTAATTGATTATTGGCTTTTTCATGGAAGATTGATTCCCACCAAAGCAAAAATATTTCTGAAAACTGATGGAAAGCCTTTGCTTCTATGACCAGCATAGACATAGACATGCAATGCTGCTCATGGGAAAGGCCTATTTTCTCATAGTAAGACCCTTAGTTAATGTGTATGCTACTCTATGACTTACGCTACAGTCTAAAGTGCAGAGATTTGAACCTCCAGACCTTCTCTCAAGCATGACCCAAGGCACTATTTTGTCCAGTAAAATGATGTGCCTTATAACTAAAACCTGGCCAAGCCCGTTATAGTCTTTGGAGTCTGTTGGAGGGTATCGCTGTACATCATATCACTTTTCTGAGACTTCCATCATTTTTGTTGTTCTGTTCCTGAGCAAAAAAATAGAAATGATTAGCAGAAGTGATGCGCCGATGTGAACGAGCACTATGACTCCATGTCTGTAATAAGGACACATTTTTGTAATATGGCTTCAGCACCTGGGTTAAAAGCCTGCAGTTTTTCTGAACTAAATGTAGGTCACCACAGGACGGTGACCTAAAGCCTGTATTACACAGGCCAATTGAGCAAGTGATTGTCCTCCCAGCAATCACCTACTAGCTAGCGGAAGAGGGTGGGTTCTGGGTTGTAATACAGTCTTCATTGCCTCAAACCCAGCCTATTGACTTTTGCATTTTGTGGAAATCAGAATGTCGAAATCTTTCTATGCCCACCTGTAAACTTGGAAGAGTCCTGATGGTGCATACTTCCTCAATTAATTAAGGGTCCAACCATGACAGATTCTCTATAACCTGGTGTCTTTGTATCCCTCTTTACAAGTCATATTAGCAACCTATTTATTCAGTATGACACTCTTTGACCTCATGCGATCCTGCAGTTCCAATACATTTTGTCCTATCCTACTCATTTCAATGTTCTTTCTATGTCCCAAGCTAACCGAATCTGTGTTGAACGCTCTTTTAAGCACCTTTTATTTTAATGGTTTCTATAAATAGGAGCCTTTCATCGCCGTTCATTGGATGATTAAGAATAGACTCAGACCTGGGAATTTTGCGTTCTTCTGCAACTGCGACATCTATTAACTGTTTGTTCTTGACAGCTCATCTCATACCCATCATCATAGATCTAGAGCATCTCATCCTATCCTGGAAAAATGATATTCAACAAGTTTTGAAATCTTTTATATTGTCCTGAGTTCTCAGAACGTACAGTGGAGTACGTCTGCAGTGCAGATAATACAGAGAGAATATTGTCTTTGATTTGTTGCTAAACATAAATGTTCTATCATTCCGTCCATGAGTGGTACCACATTCTTCCTTCTGGTAGAAGAGACTCAAGATTATATTAAGACAACTGAGGTGTTTCAGGGGTTCATATCTCTTAAAAAAGACATTCGACTTTATTGGTGTGGCTAGTTAAATATCATTCCCCTGGCTGGAGATGAGCTGCTATTCCAGAAGATTTCTAATGTTTTCTTGTCTTTTTCTAATCTTGGATAAGCCCTTTAAATATTATCTTTTACACGCAAACCTTGGAGGGATCCAGAAAGCCACATTGGTGACTTGCAAGAATGATGGTTGTGGGATCACTACTCTTCATTGTATACTCTTCTAGTCCTACCTGGGCTTTATGTATCCCAGGTAAGGATTCAGTTTGCTGCCATGACCCTGTATCTAAATACCCTAGTGGTCAAGTCAGAGTGATTTATTAGCATGCCCTTGGCACCCTTCCATAGGCAAACATTGAATTCCTGGGCTATAATACAAAATCTGTACCCGTTCCCCCTCACCTACGAAGTGGTATTGCTGTCTTCTTATGTGGCGGAGGCACCTTTGGGCCCCCCTAAGTACCAGGTGTGATTTCTTCTTCTGTGCCCCCAATGGCTATTCTCCTACACATAACATTCAAGTCATTTTCCCTGCCCTACCAGATTGTTAGAGTGCATTCACACGACCGTATGTATTTTGCCATGCACAGAATGTGGAT